>NC_057796.1:410335241-410355687 GCF_018294505.1 Triticum aestivum
GGCGCGGGTGACGTGGCGCGCTCCGGTTGGCCGGGCGCGAGGCGGACGTTGTCCGGCCGGAGCGGACGAGTCCGGCGCGGCGCGGAGGGAGAGGGTTAGGGTTTCGTCTGAGATTTCGTTTTTCGGGATGCCCACTTATAAATAGGTAGAGGGAGCTAGGAGGCTCTAAATGAGGTGCGGTTTTCGCCCACACGATCGTGATCCAACGACCTAGAGCATGGAAGAGAGTTTGGTGGGCTTTGGGATGGTCTTGGAGGGGGTTTTTGCTGGACACTCAAATGGACTTGGCGGATGCCCGGTTAACCGTTGGAGTACCAAACGACCTCCGAATGGAACGAAACTTGACCGGTAGTGTTGAGGATATAGACCTGGGGGTCACCCGCCAGGAGGGCCGGGTTACTCCAAGGATCATTACCAGAAGCCCGGAGCTAAGTTTCAGGATAATGGGCCAGAGATGGGCTGAGACCCGAATATGGCTTAAAGCCCGTAGTTACAATCATTGTTATAGTAGACTTGTAGTGTAAGGCAAGTATTGTTTTAGAGCCCGAGCCGGACACTCTTATGAGCCGGCCGGGACTCTAAGGGCTGCTGGGCATCAGCCTCCCTATATAAAGGGACGACCCGGCAGCGGTTTGGGGACGACAACAATCTATCCGAGAGCCGGGATAAGTGTTTAGTTCCCTGGCGATCGTAACCCTAATCAATAACACCTCGAACTGGACGTAGGCTTTTACCTTCACCGTAAGGGGCCGAACCAGTATAAACCCTCGTGTTCCTTTTCCCGCATAACCCCTTCAAGCTTCCTAGTTGCGATGGCTCCACGACTAAGTCCTAGCCCAAGGACATCTGCCGTGACAATTCCACGACAGTTGGCGCCCACCGTGGGGCGAGCGCACGGTGGATTTGAGTTCTTGAAGGGCAGCTTCGAAGGGCTCAAGGGATACGCTGTGGGCCGGATGACCAAGAGTCGTCGCGGCAGGCTCTACATCGACGACGCGGGCTGGGGCCCCGACGCCGGCTCAGTGGAGTACGGGTACCGGGTCCCCTTTGGCGGAATTCATGTCTTCATTGGCAAGATTGGTGAGCCGGGCCCCGAGCCGGGTCTCTGCGCCGATCTCATCGAAACGGCTCAGCGCGCCCGATCCGCCCGGGCCCGGCCTGCCTTAAAACGCGCTTTTGTGGGATGCATCCATGGAAGGCCCTCCGATCCATCTGGGTCTGGGGATGAGGCGGCCGCCGGCTCTCACGGCGAGTCGGCCGCTGATGAGTCAAACTCGTTGTACCAACTTCAAGATGGCAGGCTCATGAGTTATTCCGATGGCAACAGTATTCCGGACCTTTTTGAGCCGCCAAGTCAGGTCGGAGTTTTTATGGCTGGTGCGCAGCCTGTTCAGAACCCCGCTACCGGATCAGAAAATCCGGAGCCTTCCCCGGCTCAGGTGCTGATGGATCTCACAGATAAGATGACGGCCCTGTTAACTGCCACGGTTGACCCGGCAGATCAAGCCCAGCATGACGCGGAGGTGGCACAGTTAAAATTGGATCTGATGAAAGCAAAAGAGGATCTTGCAGCAGAAGGGATCAGGCTGGCGGCGGAGCGGGCGGCTCTCGACGCCCGGGCTCAGTTGATTCAGGCGCAGTCCTTCCAACTCACGATGGATCAGAACGCGGCCAACGAGGTCATGAGAAGGAGGCATCAGAAGGCCCAGTCTCGACTCCCGCCGGTTTACGATCCGCGCAATCTATTCAACACGCCGGGTGCGGGATCCAGTAACCCACCAGGGGTCATTGCGCCCGGGTCGGGACCCCTTATTCAGCCACTAGTAATGGGGCCTCCCCAGGCGCCCCCTGCCCCGCCTAGTATGTGCCAATACCCCTGGGTCATTACGATAACCCGCTGGAGAACATGGTAGCAGCGGCAGCACGACTGGCGGCTCTTCCCGTTGACGGCAATTCTCCGGCCGCCGTGGAAACCCGCCGGGTCAGGGAACTCCTGCAGACGGCCCTAGCGCAGCAAGAGGCGTACTCCTACAGCCGGGACAGGATCCACTCAACTCCTCGCCCAGGCCAGAGCCCGAGCTACAGCCGGCACATGGTCTCGGCGACCGGCTCAAGTAATGTCCGACGCCATGGCCCGGCTCATGTTGGAACCTTCTACGCCGCAGACCGAGCACGGCAAGAGGCGGAGCAGGTGCCGCAATTGACGGCTTATCAGACCCCCCCGGCTTATCCAACGGCGTCCGTTGATGTGGGTATTTCTACCAGGACCGGGGGTGTCCCTTGTTTGGTGCCGGCCATCCGTAATGAACGTTTACCTAAGGATTTCAAGGGCCCTAGGAAGGTGCCTAACTATACAGCTGACTTACAGCCTGCGGCCTGGATTGAGAGTTATGAGATGGCCATGGAACTGCTAGAGGTCAGCGAGGCGGCCATGGCCAAATATTTCACCATGATGTTAGATGGAACAGCCCGCACGTGGTTAAAAGGGCTGCCACCGAACTCCATTGGGTCTTGGACTGAGCTGAAGGCCCGGTTCATTCAAAACTTCAAGGATACCTGTAGGCAGTCTATGTCAATTGTGGATTTGACTAACTGTAAGCAGCAGGAGGGCGAGTCCACGACCCATTGGGTTCGCCGGGTCAAGGAGATCATACATTCATCAGATAAGATGGACGCCGGCTCTGCAGTCTTGATGTTAGAACAGAACTGTCGTTTTGTGCCCCTAAAGATGAAGCTTGGGCGGCTTAAACGTGACTGCACGGATATGGGTACACTAATGGCGGCTCTTGTCAAATACGCTGATTCCGATGGTACCAAGGATCCCCCTTCAGGTGATGAAAGGACAGGGAAGGGAAAGAAGAACGGCAATGGAAAGAGCCCTCAGTTTAACCCGGGGAATCAAGGAGGAGGCAAGCGCAAGGCCGATGGCAGCCTGGAGTTCGTAGCCAACACCCAAGGCAACAACCAGCGACGCAAGGGGAGGCCCCCTCCCCGAGGCGGCGGGTCAGGACCTTCTCTGGAGCAGCTGTTGAATGAACCTTGTCCGAGACACGGCTCTAGAGAGAAGCCAGCGACTCATCTGTGGAAGGATTGTGCTATCATGAAGGCCTTTAAAAACTACAATGGCCCGGGCGGCGGCCCAGGCGCAGGCGGCTCCGGCGCTGGCGGCTCTCATGGCCCGGGTGGCGGGTCAAATTCCGGTCCTCAGAACGGTCAAGGGGGCTTCAATCAACAGTCTGGTCAGGGTCATCAACGGCAACAGGGGGGTTATCAGACCAACCCGAAGCAACTTAGCGGTGGACAGTATCACGTGTTCACCACTAGTTTGTGCAAACGAGACGAGAAGCTTCACAAGAGGGCTGTTAATTCTGTTGAGCCGGCGGTTCCACGCTACTTACGGTGGTCGGAGCAGCCCATAGTGTGGAGTAGGGAGGATCACCCTCCCCGGGTGGATAACCCGGGCCACCTGGCCTTAGTAGTGGCTCCTCAGGTGGGAGGCTATAAGTTCACAAAGGTACTCATGGATGGAGGCAGCAGTATCAACATCCTCTATTATGAGACTTTCCGTCGTATGGGGCTAGTTGATAAGAACCTCAGCCAGTCAAATACTATCTTCCATGGTGTGGTACCCGGTAAGTCGGCTTATCCAGTCGGCAAGATCGAATTGGAAGTGGCTTTTGGTGATGAAAACAACTACAGGGTGGAGAAGTTGACCTTTGAGGTGGTCAAGATAAGAAGTCCATACCATGCTATATTCGGACGGCCGGCTTACGCCAAGTTCATGGCACGGTCGTGTTATGTGTACTTACAGCTCAAGATGCCGGGTCACAATGGGACCATTACAGTTCACGGCAGCCGGAAGGTGGCTCTGGAGTGTGAGGAAGGTGACGCGGCTTATGCAGAGTCTGTTTGTGCCACAGAAGAGTTGAAATTTTATAAAGACAATGTTGACCCAACAGATATGACCTCTCTGAAAAAGCCAACCACGGAGAATGAACCAGCAATGAAGTTTAAATCAGCCGATGAGACTAAACTTGTTGATTTTGTTCCAGGTGACTCGTCTCAGCAGTTCAGCATCAGTGCAAATCTGGACCCGAAATAGGAAGGCGCGCTCATCGAGTTCATCCGTGAGAATAGGGACATCTTTGCATGGAAACCTTCTGACATGCCAGGTGTACCTAGAGAACTCGCTGAGCACACTCTCAATGTGGATCCAAAATTTAAGCCGGTCAGGCAGTTCCTTCGACGGTTTAACGAAGAGAGGCGGAAGGCTATTGGTGAAGAAGTGGCCCGGCTTTTGGCGGCCGGGTTCATTGTTGAGGTTTTTCACCCAGAGTGGTTGACTAACCCGGTGCTCGTACTTAAAAAGAACGGCACCTGGCGGATGTGTGTGGACTACACGGACTTGAACAAGGCGTGTCCGGCTGATCCTTTTGCTCTCCCCCGCATCGATCAAATCATTGACGCCACGGCAGGTTGTGCACGCTTAAGTTTCTTGGATGCTTATTCCGGGTATCATCAGATTAAGATGGCAGTTAAGGACCAGGAGAAGACGGCGTTCATCACTCCCTTTGGAGCCTTCTGCTATGTGTCTATGCCCTTTGGACTCAAGTGTGCACAGGCGACTTACCAGCGTTGTGTGCAGAATTGCCTTCATAAGCAGATCGGGCGCAATGTTCACGCTTACGTGGACGACATTGTGGTTAAATCCATCAAGGAGGAAACCCTGATAGATGACTTAAGGGAAACCTTCGACAATCTCCGGGTCTATAAGATGATGCTTAACCCGGCCAAATGTGTTTTTGGTGTTCCTGCAGGCAAACTATTGGGCTTCTTGGTTTCTGACAGGGGCATTGAGGCTAACCCAGAGAAGATCAAAGCTATCACTTCTCTAGCTCAGCCGGCATGTATAAATGACGTTCAGCGTTTGGCGGGTCGCATCGCTGCGTTAAGCCGGTTTATAAGCCGTTTGGGTGAGAAGGCTATGCCTTTATATCAATTGATGAAGAAAACTGATAACTTTGTCTGGAATGATGCAGCTAATACCGCCTTCGAGGATTTGAAAAAGCAACTGGCAGAGCCCCCCGTCCTTGCTACTCCGGTTGATAAGGAGCCCTTGCTACTGTATGTAGCGGCAAACGCACGAGCTGTCAGCGTGGCTATTGTGGTGGAGCGCAAGGAGGCAGGTAAGGAACATCCGGTTCAGCGGCCGGTTTATTATGTCAGTGAGGTGCTCATTGAGTCCAAGCAGCGGTATCCGCATTGGCAGAAGCTCGTATATGGGGTATTTATGGCGAGCCGGAAGCTTAAGCATTACTTTCAAGGGCATCCCATCACTGTGGTCAGTTCCGCCCCTCTCGGTGATATTATCCAGAACAGAGAGGCTACAGGGAGAATTGCTAAGTGGGCTATAGAACTTGGACCTCATGACCTCAAATATGTGCCACGCACTGCTGTTAAGTCTCAGGCCTTGATAGATTTCATCAATGATTGGACAGAGTCACAAGTACCCGAGCAAAAGCCGGATAACACTTATTGGACTATTCACTTTGATGGGTCCAGGCAGCTGGAGGGCTCGGGGGCTGGTGTGGTCTTGGCTTCCCCTAAAGGTGACAAGTTCCATTATGTGCTACGGTTGATGTTTCCTTGCACTAATAATGCGGCTGAGTACGAGGCTCTGCTCCACGGTCTTCGGGTGGCTAAGGAGATGAGCTTAAGCCGGCTGAGGTGTTTTGGTGACTCAGACTTGGTGGCTCAACAAGTATCAGGCACCTGGGATTCTAAGGATCCTCTAATGGCGGCTTATCGCCGCAAGGTTGATGCCATTGCCGGGCACTTTCAGGGATATCAAGTGGAGCACATTGACCGCAGGAAGAATGAGGCGGCTGATGCTTTAAGCCGGCTCGGCTCTCAGCGAAAGCCGGTGCCGCCTAACACTTTCCTGGATGTCCTATATAACCCTTCGGTTAAGTTGCCTACAGAGGAGGACTTGGCTATCCCTGACCCGGAGGCACGACTGGTGGCGGCTCTTCATATCACACCAGACTGGACAATGCCATATCTGGCTTATATAACCCGGGGAGAGTTGCCTGAGGATGAAATTCTGGCCAGGCAAATAACCCGGCGGGCTAAGTCAATGATTGTTATCGATGGCGAGTTGCATCATCGCAGTGTTTCAGGGGCATTCCAGCGTTGTATCTCCCCTGAGGAAGGTCAAGAGATCTTGCGCGAGATCCATGAAGGGGATTGTGGCCATCATGCCGGTTCAAAATCTCTTGTGGCCAAGGCTTTCCGTCATGGTTTTTATTGGCTGACGGCTCACGCTAATGCAGAGAACTTGGTCAGTAAATGTGATGGCTGCCAAAGGTTCTCCCGACGGGCTCATGTGCCGGCTCAGGAATTGAGGATGATCCCGATCACTTGGCCCTTTGCGGTCTGGGGGCTTGATATGGTCGGGCCTTTTAAACGGTCCAAGGATAAGAAGACTCACCTCTTGGTGGCAGTGGACAAATTCACGAAGTGGGTGGAAGCTGAGCCAGTTAGCAAGTGCGATGCAGCCACGGCGGTCCAATTTATGAAAAAGGTGATCTTCCGCTTCGGCTTTCCACACAGCATCATAACAGACAACGGCACTAATCTGTCCAAAGGCGCTATGGAGGAGTTTTGTCAAAGAGAGCATATCCGGCTTGATGTCTCTTCAGTGGCACACCCCCAATCCAATGGTCAAGCTGAGAGAGCTAACCAGGAGATTCTGAAGGGCATTAAACCCCGGCTCTTGGTCCCTTTGCAACGGACGCCAGGTTGTTGGGTGGAGGAGTTGCCCTCCGTTTTATGGAGCATCAACACTACTCCTAACAGGTCTACAGGCTTCACGCCTTTCTTCATGGTTTATGGAGCAGAAGCAGTTCTCCCCAGCGACATCCGTCATGATTCACCTCGTGTGGCGGCTTATGTTGAGACGGATAATGAACAGGCGCGCCGAGATGCTCTGGACTTGCTGGACGAACAGCGTGATGTGGCAGCCGCCCGTTCAGCGATTTACAAACAAGACCTGCGCCGTTATCATAGCCGCCGGGTCAAATCCCGGGTCTTCCAGGAGGGCGACCTGGTGCTCCGGCTCATCCAGGATCAAACAGATGCACACAAGTTATCCCCACCTTGGGAAGGGCCTTTTGTGGTCAGTAAGAACTTGCACAACGGGTCATATTACCTCATTGATATCCGGGAGCATAAGGACTCACGTAAATCTGAGGAGGAGACCCGTCGGCCGTGGAACATAGCTCAGCTTCGGCCTTACTACACTTGAGCTTCCGACTCTTGTGATGTACATATTTATCTCAGCCATGTATATATTATGATAAAGCAATAAAGCAGGACCTCTGTCCTTTGCTCTCTTCCAAAAATGTGTGTTGTTACATGCTGACTTACAGAAGATCCGGCTTATGATCATCTTCGAATCTAGCTGTAAGCAGTAAAGTCGCTTGGGGGCTTCCTGTTCACACATGGGTCGTATTCGAACCAAAGAGAACATAGCTGTCGATACCCATTTGATTGGCAAAATGCCGAGCTCATTGGGAAGTTGCCTCTGGTCATATTTGAATCATAGTGTAACCCCTCTGAGAACCGACGTGGATCGTATTCGAATCAGCGTCGTTAAACAAATTTTCAGAATCACTTGGGGGCTTCCTGTTCAAACATGGGTCGTATTCGAACCAAAGAGAACATAGCTGTCGATACCCTCTTGATTGGCATCGCCAAACCCACTGGGGGCTATATGATCGTATCCGAATCTTAGCTTAACCCCTTTGGACCGAGTTTCTGGTCGTATTCGAACCGGAAGCCCTTAAGTTTTTATATTTTACCACAAACTTGCTTTGATCATGTCAAAGTATGTACTGCCGGGTTTCACTTGCCGGCTTAATTTTGGTTTATCTTGTTAGTTGAGCATCATGGATGTCATCAAGACAAATAAATTCGAGTTAAGGTACCAACCGTGCTACCCGGGCTATTTAACCCGGAAGTATGCTTACAGGCTGTTAAGTGTGTCATCACAGCTATGTTCGAGTATAGTTAAGGACCGATCTTTTTTGGTTCGTATCCCGGGTTATCCATCTCAAACACCTGATTCTCAGGGCGGTAAGCCGCTTTGCGTCTTGTAATTTGCCTTTCTATGCAGATATTTAAAGGCACTTTTTAAGGTTGAGAAGGACAAAGGGATAATTCCGACCCGGAGGAGCATCAAAAGAATGACTTCAAAGGATTTCAGCATTCATTACGTGCACGATGGCACGGCAGAGATAAATTGTTGCACCTACTCTATTACAAAAATCTTTCAAAGTTTCAAGGATGGGCGTTGTTTGGTGAGCCGCTAGCCGGTTTATGACGCCTGCTGAGTTGAAGTCCCCGGCTCATCTTCTGCTTCGGCTGATCCCAAGGCTTCGAAGGTCGACGACTTGCAGTTGATGCCGCTGAGAGCTTCGAACTGAGCTTCTTCGTTAATTAACCCATCCGGGTTAATCTCCGGGGCAAAGGTGTGCTGGCGAGCCGGAGGAATCAGATTGATGGCTTCATAGCGAGGGGTTGGAATCCTCTGATTCTCCGCGTTGTATCCCGGCTGATACTTGGTTAAATCGGTGTCGTTCCCGATGATGGTGGCTACCGGGCGCACAGCTTTCACACAAGCCGCGAAGTCCTTCTGGTCGAACGCTGAGCCGTCTTCTTTCAGGCTGGGATAACCCAGGGCGATGTCTGCCGGGTCTAGCTCCGGCAAGAAGGCTTTGGCCCGGCTCAGTGCGGCGATTGCTCCGGATCTCGCGGATGCTCGTCGTAGCTCCTGGATCCGCTGCGGCAGAACTGCAAGCCGGCGCAGGACTTCGGCCAGATGAGTCGGCACTTCATTCGACAGGGCCACCACAGCTAAAGCCCGCTGTGACCCGGTGTAGAGCTGTTCCACCAGGGTGTACACGGCCTTTAACTTGGTGACCACGCTCTGGTTCAAGTTGGCGCTTCTGGAACCTGTTTAACAACATCAGATGACCCGGTGGTAAGGATGAGTTAAGAGATGTAAATATTCCAATGTGAATGAAAGCCGGTGAGGCGACTTACCGAAGATGGCAGCTACCATTTGGGACACTTGGCGCTTTAGACCGGAGAGCTCAGCGGTCTTCTCAGTAAGGGCCTTCTCCGCCTGTTCTGCCCGGGTCACCAGTGCAGTTTTCTCCTCAGCCCAGGCCTTCCGCTCAGCGTCGAATTCAGTCTTCAACTTTTCCTGAGCGGCGATGCTGGAGACAAACTTGGCATTTGCCTTCCGGGTCTCCATCTCTTGTGCCTTCAGCCGGCTCTTGAGATCCGCCAGGTCTGACTCTAATTTCTTGCCAACAGACTGCATATATTTCCGGGTTATTAACAGTCATCCTATAAAGTCCCAAGCGCTTTCCAAGCAAAGACACTTGGCACTTGGGGGCTAATGCATATTGAACGTATCTATCTATGTACGGCCGGCTCAGTTCAGTAAGCCGGAATCTAAAGTCTACAACATATTCAAGTATAAGTCCTAGACTTGGGGGCTAGAATGGCAAGGATCACTATGCGGAAAGTAAGAGAACAGCAGAAGGTTACCTCAGATTTGTGTTGGATCTGGTTGACCATGGCGATCTCGGCGTCCCGGCTCTTGTGAACCTGGCTGATATAGCTTGAGACGAGTTCTCCAATACTTAAGTCGGTGTAGCTGGAGAGATCCAGATTCACCCGGTGGGGTTGTAGCAACTCCCCCCTTGCGGAGCATTTGGCCAGCGCGGTCGGCCTTCCCGGCTCAACAAACTCCGTCCGGGTAATTACCACGTCCGGGTCATTAGCTGGTGGGGCTTCAGGCGCCGTATCCATGGGAATGGTGGCTTCAGGGGTGGAGGCGACTGGCGGCTCTTGAGCCGTCGTCTCCGGCTCAGGCAAGTCGGGCACTCCGGCTGACCTGGTCTTCTTTACTCTTTTGGTGAGCTTTGCCTGGGCACTGAAAAGGCAGAAGTGTTAGGCATACAAAGGGTAAGTACAGACAGATAATGTAAGGAGATTGTTATTACCCGGGGGCAGTCTTGAAGGCCGGCAGACTTGACTGCATGGAGTCACCCGAGGAGGGGGAGGTCTCCTGATAATTGGAGTCAGAAGAGTTGAGTGGCTGACGGATGACACCCGCCAACGGATGAAAAGGGTACAGGTGAGCAAAAACCTCAGTGCGGCGTTTCCTCGTTGCGTCGGGTAACCCAGTGGAGAGGTCGGTGTCCTTGCGGGCCCGGGTGTGACGCCGGCTCTCGTGAACCTGCTGCTTCAAAAGAAATTGAGGGTCTCGGTGAGCTAATCGATGGGAAAAGCTTACTTTCCGGGTTACCCTTCGGACTTTCAGCTGTGGTAAAGGCTCCGAGCCGGAGGAAAGTGATGTTACCTCTTCGACCACCGGGTTACTGGCGCCGGTGTCATCCTGTCAATAAGCAAGTGTTGATAAGGCGGACAGCATCAGACAACATATACTGCAAGAATTTAAAAGATTTAAGGGTTACCTCTGATTCGGAGCTATCGCTTAATTGCAGCAGCTCCGAAGCAGTGGGTCTGTTTCCCTTTTTGCGAGAGGCGGCTCTCTTGGCGGCTTTCTTCGCCTTCCTGGCCTTCTTGGCCGCCTCGTGGTCATACTTGACCCGCCAGAATTTATCATCAGCCTGAGAAATACAGTAATGAGCTCTTAGTAAGATGACAGGTAAAACAAAATGGAAAGGTTAAAGTCAGCGGCTTACCGCTGGGGCTGGATTGGTCTTGCAGAACGGGGCTAGCCCGATTCTTCCACAGTCTGCCAGGCTCTCGTTTAAAAGAGCCTTGGTCTCTTCTTCAGCAACGTCTTCTGGAAGATCATTGCGACTGTGCCTCTGCGGGTCATCCTTTCGCCCGGTGTACTCACACATTAAGCCGGGGCGGCGGCTCAATGGGATCACCCGCCATGAGATCCAGACCCGGACCAGGTCAATTCCGTTCAGACCATTGCCTAGCAGGGCTTTGATCTTGTTGATCGTTGGAAGCAGAGGCTGGCGTTCTGCGGCAGTCAGTTTGTCGGATAATGGATGAGTTGGCTCCAGGCGCGTTGGGCGAAAGCCGGGCAGCGGGCTCTCATCAGCCGGGGACGTGTCTTGGCAGTAGAACCAAGTCATGTTCCAGTCCTTGGGGTGACTTGGCGGTTCTGCATAAGGGAACAGACAATCCCTGCGCCGTTGGATGGAGATGCCGCCTAACTCTAGACTTGGACCGTTTGCGCACTCGGTTTGGCGGTTCAAATAGAACAGCTCTCTGAAGAGCAGCAGACTCGGCTCTTCTCCAAGATATACTTCACAAAAAACTTGGAAGTTGCAGATGTTGGATATGGAATTGGGTCCTATATCCTGAGGCCTAAGATCAAAGAAGTTGAGCACATCCCGGAAGAATTTTGAGCCGGGCGGTGCGAAGCCCCGGCTCATATGGTCGGCAAAGATCACTACCTCCCCGTCTCTCGGCTGTGGCCTTTCTTCGGACGGGTCAGGGGCACGGTAGGACATCACTTCCTTCTTAGGCAGATATCCGGATTTAACGAAGTTGGCCAGGGTCTCTTCGGTGACGCTGGATTTCATCCAGTTGCAAGTGATGGGAGCCTTGGGAGGCATGGTGACGGTTGGTGGTCTACGAGGAAGAGAAAAGTGTCCGGGTTAATTATAAGCCGGAGTATATCATTCAAGTTACAATGACGGCTTATGAAGGGGACTAATGGTATGTCTTGATACGGTGGGTTATCTAAGCCGTCGGGGCTTTCAGGATAAGTTGGTCGTCTACGGCTTACTGCGGTTAAGTCGGAGGATACTACAGAGCATGATTCTCTTTAAATCGGAAAGTTCTACGGCGCGTGTTTTCTCTAAGTCGGAAATATAAGCCGCCAAGATTCAAGGACTGCAGTTTTTACTAAGTGTGGTAAACAGATTTCACATATTACAGTAACTTTTTTGGATCAAAGTAGTCGGAGCAGAGAAAGTTTTCTAGACCTAAAAAACAGAAGCAGGGGAGGTTCTTGAGATGGAACCCAGTCCTTATGCAGTAAAAAGAGGTGTTCTTGCAGAAGAAATGACCCTCAGATATCTACCGCGGTGGTTCTACACAAGCCTAAGGATCAACGGGGGCAGTGGCTACAGGGGTTACCGAAACTTGCGGTAACAGTGATGAACATGAAGAACACAGATGAACTCTGTCTTAGATCTATGCTAGTAAGGCAGAGGGGACTCACCGGAGCTGGAGAAGAGCGGAGGTCGCCGACGTTATCTGGTCCGAGTCAGGTTGATGCAGCGGCCGGGTTGAGGAAGACCAGGGGTGCGACGGCGGCGGCGGCAGAAGCTCGGGCAGAGGAACGGCAGTGCGAGGAAGAAGAAGGAGAATGTGAAGAAGAGAGTGCCGGGCCGGCCTATTTATAAGGCCGAGTCATAAGCGGGCGCGGGATTTGAGGAGGCCACGGCGTGGTTATCTCCCCCCTCACGGCGCCTCGATTCTCGGAAGGTCAGTAAAAGCAAAGATCCGTTGCGGATCTGGCGGAGTAAAGAACGGATTTAGTGCAGGATGACGTCACGGCGGATTACCCGGAGTCCAGAGGATGACGTCACTCCGGGTTATGACCTTCACATGAATGATAAGCCGGAGCTTTTTTCTGACTGCGGAGCTGAAGATTGACACGAGCCGGCTCAAGTCAATCTGGGGCCTAATGTTGAGGATATAGACCTGGGGGTCACCCGCCAGGAGGGCCGGGTTACTCCAAGGATCATTACCAGAAGCCCGGAGCTAAGTTTCAGGATAATGGGCCAGAGATGGGCTGAGACCCGGATATGGCTTAAAGCCCGTAGTTACAATCATTGTTATAGTAGACTTGTAGTGTAAGTCAAGTATTGTTTTAGAGCCCGAGCCGGACACTCTTATGAGCCGGCCGGGACTCTAAGGGTTGCTGGGCGTCAGCCTCCCTATATAAAGGGACGACCCGGCAGCGGTTTGGGGACGACAACAATCTATCCGAGAGCCGGGATAAGTGTTTAGTTCCCTGGCGATCGTAACCCTAATCAATAACACCTCGAACTGGACGTAGGCTTTTACCTTCACCGTAAGGGGCCGAACCAGTATAAACCCTCGTGTTCCTTGTCCCGCATAACCCCTTCAAGCTTCCTAGTTGCGATGGCTCCACGACTAAGTCCTAGCCCAAGGACATCTGCCGTGACAATTCCACGACAGGTAGTCTCCGGGTGGTATATTAAGACCACTTGACAAGCCTCGGTCCATTCCGAGAAAGTTTGACACACGCACACGAAAGAAAACAAGAGGGGTGCACCGGAGGAGATAGGAGCGCCGGATTGGAAAACGGACAACGGGGAAAATGCTCGGATGCATGAGACGAACACGTATGCGAATGCAATGCACATGATGACATGATATGAAAATGCATGACATGACAAAATACAAAACGAAAGACAAAACCCGACAACGGAGGGAAAATCATAACACATAGCCGGAAATGGCAAGAGTCGGAGTTACAAATATGGCAAGTTACATGCGGGGTGTTACAACACTCCACCACTACGAGAGGATCTCGTCCCGAGATCTAGGACTGAAAAAACTCCGGATATTCGGAACGGAGATGGTCTTCGCGTACCAGGTGGCTTCCCGGTCGGAATGATGCGACCACTTCACTTTCAGGAATTTGATAGACTTGTTGCGAGTCTTGCGCTCAGTTTCTTCAAGAATAGCAACTGGGTGCTCATGATAAGACAAATCTTCTTGGAGGTCAATCTCTTCGAAGTCGATAGTGCGCTCAGGCGTCTTGAAGCACTTGCGGAGCTGTGACACGTGGAACACATCGTGCACGTTCGCGAAGTTGGAAGGAAGCTCAAGTTGATAGGCGAGGTCGCCTCTTTTGCCAATGATCTTGAAAGGACCCACGTATCTAGGGGCAAGCTTCCCTTTGATACCGAAGCGACGAGTGCCTTTCATTGGAGAGACGCAGAGGTAGACATGGTCTCCGATCTCGAAAGCCAAATCACGGTGCTTACTATCATAGTAACTCTTCTGGCGCGATTGCGCGGCTTTGAGATGATCACGGATGACTTTACACATTTCTTCAGCTTCAGTGATTAAGTCATTGCCAAGAAGTTGGCGTTCACCAGTCTCTGGCCAATTGAGAGGAGTACGGCACTTTCTGCCATAGAGAATCTCGAATGGGGCCTTGCCCGAACTCGCTTGGAAGCTGTTGTTGTAGGAGAATTCAGCATATGGAAGACAATCTTCCCATTTCATGCCAAAGGAAATGACACAAGCCCTGAGCATATCTTCAAGAATTTGATTGACTCGCTCGACTTGGCCACTAGTTTGAGGGTGAAAAGCTGTGCTGAAGCGAATATTTGTGCCCATGGCCTTCTGGAAGGAGTCCCAGAACTTAGAGGTGAAGATACTTCCACGATCTGAAGAAATCAATTGTGGAATGCCGTGCAAGGAGACAATTCTGGAGGTGTAGAGCTCTGCCAGCTGAGCTGCTGTGATGGATTCTTTGATAGGAAGGAAATGAGCCACTTTAGAGAGCTTGTCAATGACAACAAAGATAGCGTCATTTCCGCGCTTGGACTTTGAAAATCCAGTCACGAAGTCCATTTCAATATGATCGAACTTCCATTCTGGGATAGCAAGAGGTTGGAGGAGACCAGCTGGTCATTGGTGTTCTGCTTTCACTCTTCGGCAGACATCACATTCATTCACGAATTGAGCAATTTCTCGCTTCATTCGAGTCCACCAATACGACTGCTTGAGGTCATGATACATCTTCGTACTTCCAGGATGAATGGACAGGAGAGAATTGTGTGCCTCATTCATTATGACTTTCCGTAGATCACCTTTAGGAACCACAATCCGGTCCTCGAAGAACAAAGTGTCTCTGTCATCAATGCGATAGCATTTGTATTTGGAAAGACCCTTGTTGATACCACGTTTCACCTTCTTCACCATGGCATCAAGGAGTTGTGCCTCACGAATTTGATCTTCCAAAGTAGGAGATACTATGAGGTTGGCAAGAACGCCTTGAGGAACAACTTGGAGATTCAGCTTGCGGAAAGCTTCACAAAGATCCGGTTGGAAAGGCTTGAGAATTAAGCTGTTGCAATAAGCTTTCCTGCTTAAAGCATCTGCAATGACATTAGCCTTGCCTGGAGTATATTCAATACTCGGATTGTACTCTTGAATCATTTCGACCCATCGAGTCTTCCTGAGGTTGAGGTTGGGCTGAGTGAAGATATACTTGAGACTCTTGTGATCAGTGAAAATGTCCACTTGTCTTCCCAACAAGAGATGTCTCCACGTAATCAATGCATGGACAACTGCCGCCAACTCAAGATCGTGAGTGGGGTAGTTCTTCTCGTTGGGCTTCAACTGCCGAGAGGTATAGGCCACAACTTTCTTCTCTTGCATTAACACAGCACCGAGACCTTGGAGAGAAGCATCAGAGAAAACTTCATACGGCTTGGATTCATCAGGAGGAGTCAAGACAGGAGCTGTGACTAGTTTCTCTTTGAGAGTGTTGAAAGCAACGTCACACTCAGGAGACCAGACATACTTCACATGCTTCTGTAGGAGGTTGGAAAGAGGCTTTACAATTTTGGAGAAATTCTCAACGAATCTTCGGCAATAGCTTGCAAGACCCAGAAAACTACGGAGCTGCTTGACATTTTGAGGAGGTTCCCAATCCAGAACTGCGGACACCTTCTCGGGGTTAACAGCGATGCCTTTGGCAGAGATGATGTGACCAAGGAAAAGAACTTCATCGAGCCAAAACTCACATTTGGAGAACTTCGCATAGAATTGATACTCTCTGAGCTTGTCGAGCACCAATCGCAAATGTTTGGCATGATCCTGCTTATTCTTGGAGAAGACCAAGATATCATCGAGATACACCAGAACGAATTCATTGGTATAGGGTTTGAAGATGAAATTCATCATCCGAGAGAACACCGGAGGAGCATTGACAAGGCCGAAAGACACGACAGTATATTCATAAGAACCAAAGCTTGTTCTGAATGCTGTCTTGGGAATATCTTCTTCACGAATGCGAATCTGATGATAACCCATACGAAGGTCAAGCTTCGAGAAAACTTTAGCACCCTTGAGTTGCTCAAATAGCTCATTGATGTTGGGAAGTGGATACTTGTTCTTGATTGTCTTCTTGTTCAATGGACGGTAGTCGACACAAAGTCGGTCCATGCCATCCTTCTTCTTGACAAAAAGAACACCACAACCCCATGGAGAAGAACTCGGTCTGATCAAACCCAGACGCTCTTGTTCATCGAGCTGCTTCTTCAATTCCTTCAGCTCGTTTGGTCCAAGCTTGTATGGACGCTTGCAAACGGGTACAGTACCAGGCTCTAGTTCGATAACGAACTCAACTGGCCGGTGCGGAGGCATACCCGGAAGCTCTTCTGGAAAGACATCTTGATACTCGCAAACGACTGGAATTTGAGAGATGGCATCCAATTCGCCCTTCTCATTGAGAGAGAAAAACCAAATGGTTCCATCACGAGCGGCAAAAATAATCACATCCTCAGACGAGTGTGTCAATTGAATTTCCCTGGCAGCACAATCAAGTTGAGCTTTGTGCTTAGAAAGCCAGTCCATCCCGAGAATAAGATCAATATCCGAGTCACCAAGAACAATTGGAGAAGACTGAAATCTATAGTCGCCCATCTTGATGGTAACATTCGGAACCATGGAACTTGCATTCATGCATTTGCCCGGAGAGACCACTGCTAACGGCCTAGGCAATCCTTGGAAATGCAATTCATGCTTGGATGCAAAAGGTCTTGATATGAAAGAAAGCGATGCACCAGTATCAAAAAGAACTTTTGCAGGAATATCATTAACAGGAAGATTACCCATTATCACATCAGTAGAATCCTCCGCTTGAGCTGCATTCATCATGTTCACCTTTGCAAACTTTGGATTATGCTTGACCACTGCATTGCTGGAAGATCTGACAGGAGGAGGAGGAGGAAGACGCCTCTGGTTGAAGCACTTGTTAGCATAGTGACCTTTCTGCTGACATTTGTTGCAAGTCACCTCTGAGAGTGGACGGTGATAAGGAGCATTGGACTTTGGAGTTTGATTCTGAGACTTGTTCTGATAGCCAGAGTTGGAAGAGTTGGACGGACCATGGCCACCTTTGTTCTTCTGCTGGTAAGGCTGACGAAACGGAGGAGGAGGAGGCAACCAGAACTTCTGTTGCTTAGCTGTCACAAGTGAGGAAGAAGAAGACTGAACTGCGTCTCTGACTCTCTTCTTAGAAGCCTCACACTTGAGCTGAGCAGCCTCTTGCTTCAGTGCCATATTGTAGAATTGGTCAAACTGAGTAGGCTCAATAAGAACGAGAGCTAACTGCAGATCCTCTTTAAGGCCACCTCTGAAGTGATAGATCATACTCTTCTCATCAGGAACGTCTTGTTTAGCGAAGCGAGCAAGTTTCTGAAACTGAATGTTGTATTGATACACAGACATGTTTCCTTGCTTGAGATTGCGGAACTCCTCACGCTTGCTCTCAACAACACTTTGTGGAATGTGGTGCGCTTTGAAGTCCCGACAGAAGTCAGTCCAAGTGATCACACGACCTCCTCTGGAATCTTTGTATTGTTGATACCAATCAGCAGCTTGGTCCTTGAGCTGGAAAGAAGCGAACTTGACAAAGTCCTCAGGCCTGACATTGCTACATTCAAAATGCTTGTTGATGTCCACGAGCCAATCATCGGCATCCGTGGCCTCGGCACAGTAGCTGAAAGACTTGGGCTGATTTGCGAGAAACTGGTTGAGAGTGGCGAAGTGAAACTGATTGTTTCCTTGACCTTGATTGCCTTGATTGCCTTGCCCTTGAGTACGTTCTTGCAAGAGTTGCAGAATCATCTGAGCATTGGCGTTGGTGGCTGCCATGATTGCTTGCCATGCCTCCGGAGGTGGAGGTGGTGGCGGAGGGTTCGCTTGACTCCCTTCATTGCGATCCGGATTCTGACGCGTTGGCGGAGCCATCCTGAAGAGGGTGACATCCGTTAGCATCTTGATAGATAAAAAGATAAGTAGAATTAACGGACAGAAATTGCAACATATAGTCTTCACAATAAACATTCGAACGAAGATGAACGAATGAATTCCGTAGTAAATCATCACACTTCCATAAGTTGAGAAGCCACTTGAAAAGATATGGAATGAACATATGAATTCGAAGCAAATCGAATACCACAATACAAAATAAACCAAGTATTGGCTTGCAGAATAAGCCGGAACAAACATATGATAGATATTTCGTCCGAAGTTTTCGTGGTGGGGCCCACACGGGCTCAATCGTACAGCACCATCATGTACAGGGCTGTGCACATGACATACGAAGCATCCCCGAGTCGGCAAAGCCATGGACTCTTTAAGACACAACGAGACCACTATAAAATCAACCGTATACAGGCGGACCACTAGACGTCGAACCCCAATCTCATATCATGCGTCTGTCGGAAAGATATCCTAAGGCTACTTGAATTCCCACTTATAAACTGCCGAAACTTTCTGGTTATGCAATCTGGTGTAGGGGATACAGGGGACACAAAATATATATCACCCAAACTAACAATCCCTAGATCCAGCTGTATCCATCCGTCAACACATAACCAAGAAACCTTCGGAAATCGTTTACCTCAACCTTCGAAAAACATCCGTTATACAAGTCATGGCAATACTCCTGAACTCCCGCCCCAGTACTGGGTGGCGTCGAGGTGATCTCACCAACAACTGCATAAAAGAGATTTCGTTGTCGGCGAAACTCAGGTAATCCAGAACTGCAACGATAAAATTGTGACGACAACACCTCGGAGCTCAACTCCCCGGGACACTGCCACAACCCCTAAATGACAGGAGGCACCAAGAACAATGTTCTCGTCACAAATCCATCGGAACGATTCCAAGATACCCGCGTGATCCTAAAAAAATTTTAGTGAAATTTGAGGAGAGAATAGTCAAAACTTCTACGTCAGGAGACCTCACCAGAGCGACGAAGGGACTGAGGAGTAAAAAGAATCCTACTCTCCGATATATATATAATTCAAAGACTCAAAACATTTTTGATCTAGACTCAACAACGCCAGCGATTCGATCAAGCAGGGGGCTCCTAAGTCGGGGATGGCTCTGATTACCAACTTGTAACGCCCACGATGTGGCTATATCTCCCACGTGTCGGGGCACGACTTAGAGGCATAACCGCATAGTGGTTTTGTCGCAAGAAGGGTCATCTTCACACAATCCCATGTAATGAACAAGAATGGGATAAGGAGTTGGCTTACAATCGCCACTTCACACAATACATAAATATCATTCATACATCATCCAAAAAACAATCATTTAGACCGACTACGGTCAAAATCCAGATGAAAATAAGACAACCCCAAATGCTAGATCCCCGATCGTCCCAACTGGGCTCCACTACTGATCATCAGGAAAAGACACATAATAACGACCACGTTCCTCGTCGAACTCCCACTTGAGATCGACGCCATCGTCTGCACTGGCATCGTCGGCACCTGCAACTGTTTTGGTAGAATCTGTGAGTCACGGGGACTCAGCAATCTCACACCCGCGAGATCAAGACTATTTAAGCTTGTAGGACAAGGAGGAGTAGAGAGGTGGAGCTGCAGCGGCAAAAGCATATATGGTGGCTAACTTGCGTAAAAGAGAGCGAGAAGAGAAGCAAAGGAACGGACGTCATCTAGCAATGACCAAGAAGTGATCCTGAACACCTACTTACGTCATACATAACACAGACCGTGTTCGCTTTCCGGACTCCGCCGAGAAGAGACCATCACGGCTACACACGCAGTGGATGTATTTTATTTGGGTCAAGTGACAAGTTATCTACAACCGGACATTAACAAATTCCCATCTGCCTCATAACCGCGGGCACGGCTTTCGAAAGATAATACCCTGTAGGGGTGTCCCAACTTAGCCCATCATAAGCTCTCACGGTCAACGAAGGATAAACCTTCTCCCGGAAAGACCCGATCAGTCTCGGAATCCCGGTTTACAAGACATCTCGACAATGGTAAAACAAGACCAGCAAAGCCGCCCGAATGTGCCGACAAATCCCGATAGGAGCTGCACATATCTCGTTCTCAGGGCACACCGGATTGTCCAAGCTTCCGATAGGCCAGTCCAGAGTTGCCCCTGGTGGCCACCGGCGACTGACAGTTTGGACCAATACTCAGAGGAGCACTGGCCCGGGGGTTTAAAATAAAGATGACCCTCGGGCTCTAGAAAACCCGGGGGAAAAAGGTATAGGTCGCAAATGGTAAAACCAAGGTTGGGCCTTGCTGGAGGAGTTTTATTCAAGGCGAACTGTCAAGGG
>NC_057796.1:410355697-410357810 GCF_018294505.1 Triticum aestivum
GTCCCATAAATCACCCGACCGCGTAAGGAACGCAAACTCAAGGAACATAATCCCGGTATAACAGTAACTAGGGCGGCAAGAGTGGAACAAAACACCAGGCATAAGGCCGAGCCTTCCACCCTTAACCAAAATATATAGATGCATTAATTAAATAAGAGATATTGTGATATCCCAACATATCCATGTTCCGACATGGAACAAACTTCAACTTCACCTGCAACTAGCAACGCTATAAGAGGGGCTGAGCAAAAGCGGTAACATAGCCAAACAACGGTTTGCTAGGAGAGGATGGTTAGAGGCTGACATGGCTAAAATGGGAGACATGATCTAGCAAGTGATAGGTAGCGGAGCATGGCAATAGAGCGAACAACTAGCATGGCAAAGATAGAAGTGATTTCGAGGGGTGGTCATCTTGCCTGCAAGATTCTCAGAGTTGTCGAAAGCTTGATCCTCGTAAGCGTACTCGACAGGTTCCTCGTTCACGAACTCGTCTCCCAGCTCTACCCAAGACAAGAACACAAACAAACGGAACCACAATCAACAACGAGAAATGCGCAAGCAACATGACGCAAAACATGTATGATATGCAAGATATGATATGCGATGCGTATGCGTGCTCCGGAAGGAAAAAGATGAACATGGCAGTAACTTGGCAAACCAAGCATGCCACTGGAAAGATGAGATGATTTCGGTCGAAATCGATATAAGGATCACCGGAATCGGATGCACGGTTTGCAAATGGCAAGCAAAACAGGAATGACACGAATCTGCGATTAACAGCATGATAGCACTCAAAATGCAACAAGTAACAATGCTACAGCACCCCAACATAGCAACAAAGCACATGTAAGTAATCTACAGGAGATGCTTGACAAAAGATGAACAGTGAGCTACGGCTAGTTCACAACATATCAAGTTCAAACAAGCATGGCAAAAGTGCAAAAGATTACAGGTACACAGACTTGGTGAAAAACTGGACATGGCAGAAAACAGCATCAGGTAGCAATGTTCAGAGCATGAAATCAACATGCTACAGGAACTTAACATAGCAACACAAGGCATGGTAGTGTTTTACTAAATGCACATGACAAAAGTCCCTTACTGACCATAAGCCAAAAAGGACCAGAAGATATGATGGCAAGCATGTAAACATAGCAAGTTTCGTTATCAGGTTTCAGACTTAGCAGAAAACAGAGCATGGCAGGAATATTAATATGTAGGCCTCTTTGTGAGCTTGATGCACTCCCTACAGAGCAATGCATGACAAACCAAGCATACCTACAGCAAGATGGCATGTTTATGAAGCTATCCATGGAAAGAACAATTGCATAGCATATATGGATCAACTACAATAAGCTTGGCAAAAATGCATGTCATGTTAAGAATCTGCCAGAAATATTTTATAGCAAAAGTAGAGCAAGATTGAGTCATGCTATGGCACTCCATAATTGCAAACAATTGCAGGAATGGATCAATTACAACTATAGCTACAAAACATCCTTACTGAACATCTCCAAAATATGCATGGATCTCTCTGTAGCATCAAGTTTACATGGCAACAAAATTACAGCAGACGAGCATCAAGTTCCTGAAATCAGAATTATTACGGGGCCTACTTTGCATGCTTGTTCTAGTCACCACAGAGATCACAAAAATACATGGACTACACCACTGGAAAGATGGCATGGCATACTTAAAAACACATATAGAGCTCATGCTCAAAAGATGCACAGATTTAATGATACAAAAATGACAAATCTCCAAGTTCTGTCAAGAACCAGAGAATAACAGCAACTAGCCCTCTTCCAACGAAGATTTGGGCATCAAGATGACCTCCAATGAACATGGCGCAATTGAACAAAATGAAGAGCATCACGAGGCGAACAATTTGACATATTACACGCGCGAATCGGAGCTACATGCACAGAGTTATCGCAATACAAACAAGAGCACATGCAGATAAGATTTTATGACTGGAAAAAACGGACGCGAGGGAGAGGTCAACGGGGCTGTACCAGATCGGATCTCGCGAGGCTGAGCTCGAGCTCGGCCGACGCCGGCGAGGCAGGGAGAGGGGCTCCGGCGGGGAGCGCCCGGAGGAGGGCCCGGCGGC
>NC_057796.1:410358329-410379331 GCF_018294505.1 Triticum aestivum
CGGCGGCGCGGGTGACGTGGCGCGCTCCGGTTGGCCGGGCGCGCGGCGGACGGTGTCCGGCCGGAGCGGACGCGTCCGGCGCGGCGCGAAGGGAGAGGGTTAGGGTTTCGTCTGAGATTTCGTTTTTCGGGATGCCCACTTATAAATAGGTAGAGGGAGCTAGGAGGCTCCAAATGAGGTGCGGTTTTCGCCCACACGATCGTGATCCAACGACCTAGAGCATGGAAGAGAGTTTGGTGGGCTTTGGGCTGGTCTTGGAGGGGGTTTTTGCTGGACACTCAAATGGACTTGGCGGATGCCCGGTTAACCGTTGGAGTACCAAACGACCTCCGAATGGAACGAAACTTGACCGGTAGTCTCCGGGTGGTATATTAAGACCACTTGACAAGCCTCGGTCCATTTCGAGAAAGTTGACACACGCACACGAAAGAAAACAAGAGGGGTGCACCGGAGGAGATAGGAGCGCCGGATTGGAAAACGGACAACGGGGAAAATGCTCGGATGCATGAGACGAACACGTATGCGAATGCAATGCACATGATGACATGATATGAAAATGCATGACATGACAAAATACAAAACGAAAGACAAAACCCGACAACGGGGAAAATCATAACACATAGCCGGAAATGGCAAGAGTCGGAGTTACAAATATGGCAACATGCGGGGTGTTACACAGCGCCCTCAAAGGCGGCACGACGCAGCCGCCGGCCGCGGAGAGCGCCATGGCCTCTGCAATGCGCGCCTGGTACGCCTCCTCCTTGCGCCGCTCCTCCTTGGTCCGCGGAAATATCTGCCGTGTTTACACAATCAACGTGCTCTAGCTTTTTTATTTTTTATTATTTTTAGAAAATGATAAAGAAACAAACCCTAAGAGCAACACCAACCCGCCGACCCAAACGGACTACGCTTTTACCCGCTTTTTGTTTGTTTGGGTCGGTCTGGCGGACACCCATATCCGCTTTCGCGTTGGGGTCGGCGCTTGCGCCCAACACTGGCCCGATCCATTTTTGAGCCGGCGTGAAAAAAAAATCCTGCAAACATTTTAAAAAATTGAAAACGTTAAGCCACCGATTTCAGGTTGACAACAAATTAGTTCCGTGGGATGAACTCATCAGTAGTGACGCGCTACTGAATGAGCTGGCTCACGCATTAAGTAGGTGCGGGGGTCCTTCCATGACCTTTGAGATACAAAAAGAACTTCTCAGGTTGCATTGAAGATGGATGAAGCAACAATCTAAGAGTGAAAAATACCTAAAGGTTGCAACAGAACATACTTTTTTCTTGACTGCCGACTGCGAGGATGAAGACGATATCTTCATGCCGAGCACCAAGGCCAAGAGTACCGCACCGTCGAAGGGCAAGAGTTCTACATCGTCGAAGCGCAAGAGTTCATCATCGTCGAAGGGCAAGAGTTCTGCATCCACGGAGGATGACGATGATGACTTCATGTCGTTTTTATGGTGTATGTTTTAAGTTCAGTCCTACCGTTTAATTCAGATGTAGTTGTATCCAGTTGTTTGTACTGTCTTATTGTAGGAGGAGTATGTTATATATATCTAAATATGATGTTGTAGTTGGCACACAACATTGGATAACAGAGTACTAAAATAGAGTAGGCATATGTCTCATGGTGGAAATATGCCCTAGAGGCAATAATAAAGTGGTTATTATTATATTTCCTTGTTCATGATAATCGTTTATTATCCATGCTTTAATTGTATTGACAGGAAACTCAAATACATATGTGAATACATAGACAACATGTCCCCCGTGAGTCTCTACCGGACTAGCTCGTTGATCAAAGATGGCCATGGTTTCGCTAGTCATAGACATGAGTTGACATTTGATAACGGGATCACATCATTAGGAGAATGATGTGATGGACAAGACCCAAACTATAAAGCATATGATCGTATCAAGTTTATTGCTATCGCTTTCTGCATGTCAAGTATCTGTTCGTATGACCATGAGATCATGCAACTCATTGACACCGGAGGAGTACCTTGTGTGTATCAAACGTCGCAACGTAACTGAGTGACTATAAAGATGCTCTACAGGTATCTCCGAGGGTGTCTGTTGAGATTTAAGATACAACGGCGGCCCGGAACCTCGAGCCAGCTCTGGTGGCCGCTTAGCCGCATCCAGGATCGGAACGCCATCAACACCCTCATCTCCGACCTTCGAGCGATGGCCTTCCGCGTGGCGCCACCACTTCCGCCGCCTCCCCCATAGCCAGACTAGTCGTCCAAATTTCTCCGGTGTGCCGGTGTGTCCTCAGCATTAACCTTGGTACCTTATGTTGTGTTTGTGTGTGCGTGTGTGGACCTCCACGTCTTGGGCGTGTTGTGAATGAACTCGTGTGCTTGTTTGTGGCTTGGGCGGTTTGCTATATATATAAAGCGAGACGAAAGCCTTTCTCAGTAAATTACGAGATGAGACAGACTGTGTTGTTGGAATTTGTATACAGCCAAAACTGCAACAACATCTACAGTAGTGCGCAAAGCTTGACTGTCGATGTGTCTAACTGAAAGAAAAAAGGGCATGAACGAGGTGATGAAGGACGTCTCCAGAAGGGATTGCAGTGGTTGAAGCTTGTTCAGTTTCGTCGGACTTGAATATCTACTCTGAAAATGAACCACCATATCTGCATCCCTCTTATGGGCGCAAAATGAGATTGTGTGAACGATAACTACAACTCGACTCAAGGACGACCATTAATGTACGTATTTCCCAACACACCCTGAACTTGCTTTTACAGATTACAAAAATTCCTCCGCTAACCTCATTAACTCAACTTGTAATAATGTACTCAGTATTTCCCAACTCCTGAATCGCTGTAATGAGTACCACTACATCCAAGTGTAATATCAGGACCAGTCACGCAAACGTGCCTGCTAGTTTACTCAGGTAACTGAAATTATCAGGGAACTCTGTGAACCATCCCCATTTGCTTGCATCTGCTACACTTTACCCTACTGCGGATCTCTTGTCCAGCAATACCACAGCATTTTCTAGGAAAGCAGTTACCCACAACAACTGTGGTACAGGAGGCCTTTCATGCAAGGCTTCCTATACACTCACTTCCCTTCGGGGAACGTAAGTAAAACACTGACCTTGTACAGCTAGGAATCAGTAAGTTTGTGGAGGACTGAATGACTATAAATTACACTTGCCCAGATTCTTCATAGCAAAGGATGCATTCCAAAGCTTGCCACATTGTGTGACAATTCAGTATTCGACTAGGACAGTCTGTGCAGCTTCTACTCGCTTAATTCGCTGCTACTCAATGTAAAATATTTGGGCACCATGCCTGTTCTAATGAGTTCTTATGCAACCGATACAGAGGAGCTAACTGCAGTTCCCTCCACATTTTCTCATCCGGGCTTGGGACCGGCAAAGGCAGTGTTAAACTACTCCTACTTAAACACAAAAAACAGCAAAAACTGCAAACAATTATATTCAGCTAAGCATACAAGCCACGTAATCAACCAAAGGCAGCATTGACACCACACACGATTGGCAATAAATATTCACGCAGCATTTTCGGAAGATCATCACAGACATGGGGCGCAAACAAAGAATGCCATAAATTCCAGAACCTGAATGGGAGTAACTAATTTATCTAGTGGGATGAGCGTGATTCAAGTCTTTGCACAGAGAAAGCTTTCGAAGTTTTAGCCATTATAGGGTAAAATCTATATATAGGATTTATTATGTACTCCCTTCGTTCCAAAATAGATGACCCAACTTTATACTTAAGTTAGTATAAAGTTAAGTCGTCTATTTTGGAACGGAGGGAGTAGTATGAAACAGAATGGTTTTGTCCAAGTTTCAAGTTAAGAATATGCAATCGGCAGGAATCATCAAATTAGTACTTCTGCTAGCTGCCAACTATATTAAAACCAGGAAGGTGCAAGAAACCTAAGAATATGTAATTGAAGAGAATATGTGGTTCAAGATTCAGAATCCAGATCAAATTAGCAGTTCACCGGCAAAGAAGGTCAATTAGCCATTAGAGGATGTGTGAACGCTTCAAGAATATGTAATTGAAGATTCCATAATAATCCATATCAAATTAGCAGTTTGACGGTAAAGAAGGTCAAATTATCCATTAGAGGACCATAAGATGTGTGAAGGCTATGAAATTGTATATTTAATAAAAATATGTAATGGAAGATTCCATAATCCAGATCAAATTAGCAGTTTGCTGTAAAGAGATCAAATTAGCCATTGGAGGACCGTAGAGATGTGTGAGCGCTTTGTGACTTTAAATCCAGGATGAAGTACAAAACAAACTGCCATATGTTGAAAGTAATCAGCAGGATTCATCATCAAATTAGCCAGTGTGTTCAGGAATCATCAAATTAGCCAGACTGTTCTGCTAGTTGTCAATTTAACCAAACCGAGAAGATGCATTGAAGAATCCAGATCTCACTGGAGAAGCACCAATGAGAAGAACATCACTTCTGAAAATCAACTCCATACCAACAAAGCAGAATCATATTCAGTGAACATGTTCATGGCAAAAAATTTGTTCAAGCTTCCAAGCTCAGAAACTTCTATCCATTTTTTCACTCCTAACCTCTATCTGCATATCAAGGCATCAATATTACCCAACTACAGGAGGCCAACCAACACAAGTGCGAGCGTGGGATCTTTCTTTATCACCAAAGTAAAAAATATGAGCAGACCAAAATTTGATTTTGTGTCATAAGATGAACCTAAAGATATACAATTATATACATAAACAAACCAAGTGCAATCATGGACAACAGTATGTAGAATAGTAGACAGACAAATCCAAGTATGACTATATATATATATATATTGGGTGATAAATTTGCAAGTTAAAAGATACAAGCAGGTAAGTTATAGTCAAATCAAACTTTGATAATCTGCTATACAAACTGAGTACGAACTGATATTTCCATTTCGGACCCTTGTTTGAGACTTCTAGCATTTTCTTGATTCGAGCAGAAGATGAAATCATATTCCATCCAAACCACATGCAAGTTGAAGAAGATACTGTAACCAGTAAGATGGCAGAACAGAAACCAAGTAAGATGCTTCAGGACAGTTGAAAGAATCAGATGTGCACACTACCAACTCCAAGCTGCACCAAAGATATGAGGCCACTGAATGCAAATTCAAACTGAAAACTACCACAAAGACCATATCATTATGCTTCAGGATCACTAATCAGAAGTCAAAACCATCAGGGAAGCCCATTTGCTTTCACCAAGTCCCAGCGCTGACTGACTACCCAACTCTACAATCTTGCAATAAAACCTCCAATAATGCAAATCAATGAACGGCCCAAATATGACAGGCATACTTATAGTTTCTTCAAGGAAAATCAGACCATAATGAAATCTGGGAAATCAGTTGAAACAAGCATGGAGTCCAGGTTTAAGTTTTTGTGGTCGAGGAAGACTCCTCCATCCAGAACGAAGCTCCCAAACAGCCATCAGACAAACATAAACCAGGAACTTAAGGTAGAGCCACTCAAATCTGACGTCACCAAGCACAGATGAGGAATCCAGTAAATCAATGTGACCAAACATGGGAAACTGACCTGCCTCAAGTACCCTTCACCATACGTTCACACACCATATGGAGCTTCATTTCTAGACCAGATCGAGATCCAGTCCTGCAAGCTAAATTGTAGAGGAGGCCATAACAAATTAAACAAACAGACCGTCTACAAGAACCTGACCTGACTCCATGTACAGAGCAAAGGTTTGGGCCCAAACTCCTAACTATTATATCTTGCCAACCGACACTCGCAGAAGACCAAGAGAGCACAGGGATCAAGTGTAACAACCATGGAGAGCTAGTCATTGCCCACATGGCCTGGGCTAAAGAACAATCTGCAACCATAGGAAGGGCAGGGGCAAAAACCTATATCAAAGAGATGGCCAAGTAACTAATAAATGAAATAAAGAAAATAGGAAGGTAAGAGTCTTTTTCGGTTGTAGGATGTGCCATTAGTTGAAAGCTCTGGATTATCCTTATATTTGTGTTGCATATGAATCTGTATTTAAAATATTGTCTTATAAGATAATTTATAGGTTATATAAGTTAAAAGAATTGAAACGATACTAGTAGATTTAGAAGATCAGTAGATGGATTCACCGGGTTGGAAAGGAGTTCTTCAACTACAACCTGCAGCGAGCAAGAGGCCTTCTCTATAAATTTTTGGTTAGGAGAAATGCTGCTTATAAATAGCTAAAGCATGGATGAACTGATGAGTGGGAACAAGTAAAAGCCTGTCTAGGGTCAGGTATGGATGATAGACAACAACAACGCCAGTTCCGAACTGCAGTTTCCTTTCCAAGTCGGTATCTGCAAGAACTGAGAATTACTAAGGCAAAGAAAGCCTAAGGTCTAGAGAGTTCAATTATAGAGTAAAAAAGGTTGAAAAGTTTTAGCCACAGAAGGAACTGCCACGACGCAAAATAGGACCGCGTTCTAAGCCATATTATTACAATTTCTGGAGAGCCACCAACAAATAGTTCAAATTAGAATTGTGGGAAACCAAAACAGAACAGTGGAGACGAAAGAGTAAAACGGAGGGAGTGATAATTATCCAAACGCAAAGCAGCAAGATGTGTCTCTCCGCTAAGCCATATAATTCCAATTTCTGGAGAACCAACACATCCAAATATATCCTGCGGCCCAGACTTCCTAAATATATCCTGCAACTGATACACGCAGAAGACCAGCACAGGGATCAAGAGTACAAACAACAAAAAGATCCAGAGAGAGAGAGATAGACCGCAAACCAAATGATTTAACAGATTCCGACTCACAACCAGCATGGTTTGGGCTCAATCTGCAACCACCAAAGGGAGGGTAGAAAGAAAAACATAAATTAAAGACATAAACAAGTAGCTACATGAAATAAAAAATAAGAGGTGGGTTAAAATAGTCTTTTTCATTGTAGGATGTTCCATTAGTTTGATTCTCCTTTGTTGAGCCTTTGCAGATCTGTATTCAAAATATTTCCTGGTAAGATAATTTTAAAGGTTATCTAAGTTATGATGACTTGAGGAAATAGTAGATTTAGAAGAACTGCAAACAGATTCAACTCAGCACCAGGTTGGACTTGAGTTCATCAACTACGACCTGCAACGAGGAAGATACCTTTCTATAAGTTAAGAGGAAAACTAGGCTCAGCTAAAGCATGCATCAAATGCTGAGGTGAAGGGTAAGTAAGAGGTAAAGGGTAAGTAAGGCTGTCTCGGCCGCGAAGGTCAGATAGACAACACTGGTTTCAATTTTCGCTTCCAAGCCAGCATCTGCAAGAGCTAAGAATTACCAACCAAGGCAAAGAAACAAATGTCTAGAAAGTTCAATTATCAAGGGAGGACAAAAGGTCAGATATGTTGGGCCACAGAAAGAACCGCCATGCTGAGGAAACATAGGATCACCCGCTAAGCCGTATAATTCCAATTTCTGGAGAACCAGCAACAAATCTAAATCAAAATTGTTGGACAACTAATTGAGCTGAGAAGAAATTAAGCACAGAGTAATGATCATCCAAACGCAGGTCAGCAAGAAGATAGGTCACTCCCGCTAAGCCATATAATCCCAATTTCTGGACAACCAGCAACAGATCCAAATCAGAACTGTGGGGGGGCTAAAGTTGAATTGTGGAGAATGAATTAAATAGAGGGGTTCATAATCATCCAAACACTGATCAACAAGAAGATAGGTTGCTCCTGCTAAACCTTATTAAGCCCAATTTCTGGAAAACCACAAACGAATTCAGAACTGCCAAGGACTAATTGTACTGCGCAAACCAAATAAATTGAATTGGGATGAAATTCATTATCCAACTGCAGATCACAAGTTTCAGGTTGGCAAGAGATCCTAAGCTTCATTATCCAATCAATCAAAACGACAAACAGAAACCAAACCTCCACCCTATGATTCATCTGTGCAGAAATACTACACTCCTGCATCTGCTGCAAGCAAAGGAGCACAAACACACACCAAAAGTGCGATCAGCTGCTACAATAAGAATCCACCAGGACCTCTAATCCACCTCATATTAGCTGATGATGCGTGATGAGAACCAGAAGACCACACCAGCGATAGCCATTTAAATCTGACCTGCTCAAATCCCCTTCAACATACAACACCAAAGGGATCTCCACATTCCAGATCCAATCCTGCAACCAATGTGTGGAGGAACACAACTAAACCAAACAAACCGTTGATAGAACACTGACCTGACTCACTGTACAGAGATTTGCCCATAAGCACAAACTTCCTAAATATGGCCTGCAGTCGACAGGATAAGAGTACAGATAACGAATTGAAACGCATAGAGATAGATTGCAAACCAAACGATTTTAACAGATTTCGACTCACTACCAGCACTCTCTGGGCTAAAATAAATCTGCAATCACAGGGGCAGAAGCAAAAAAGCCTAAATCAAAGGCATGAAGAAGTAGCTACGTGATATAAAAAAAGAGGAGGCAAGAGTTAAAAATGGAGGAGTCTCTTTTTTGTTTGTAGGATTTGCCAAGTTTGAAGCTCCATTCGTGCACCTTTGAGATAAATCTGAATTCAAAATATTGCCTAGTGAGAAGATCTTAAAGGTTATCTAAGTAATGATGAATTGATTAGAAAAAACTGCAAACAGATTCAACTCAGCATCAGGTTGGACTTTGCATTCGTCAAACCTGCAACGAGCACGATACGCCTCTGTAAATTATTGGAAAACTAGAATCAACTAAAGTATGCTTCAAACGAGGAGGTAAAAGTTGTAAGGAAGTTTGGGCTGAGAAGGTCAGGTAGACAGCACCGATTCCAATTATATCCCTTCCAAGATGGTTTCTGCAAGAGCTGAGAATGACAAACTAAGGCAGAGAAACTTGTCTGGTGTGTTCTAATTATATTATTGATGAGTAAGAAAATGTTGAGCCACAGAAGAACCGCCGTGCCGAGGGAAAACTGGGCCACCCGCTAAGCCGTGTGATTCCAACATCTGAAGTACCAGCAACAAATCCAAAATCCGAATCAGAATTGTGCCAACACTAACTGAACTGTGGAGAAAGGAAATAAACAGAGAGTAATGATTATCCAAACACAGGGCATGAAAGATGACAAGTCGCTCCCGCTAAGCCGTATAATCCCAATTTCTGGACAATCATCAACAGATCTAAATCAGAACCGACTAAAACTGAGCCGTGTAGATGAAGGAATTAAACAGAGGGGGTAATATAATAATCATCCAAACACAGGTCAAGATAGGCCGCTCCACCCTATGCCTTGTAATCCAATATCTGGAGAAGCACCAACAGATTGAAATCAGAATTGCCGTTGACTACTGGGGGAAAACAAGAAACTAAACTGGGAGGGATTTAATTATTATCCAAACTCAGATCACCGGCTCCAGGTTGGTAAGAGGTCGAAAGCATCATCACCCGAGAAGATTTGACCATATCAGAATAACCGCTGAACCGTAACCAGTCAATCAAAATAACGATGTACAGAAATCAAACTTCACATATCAGAACTCGTTATATGCAAGAATCCACGAGGGCCTCGAATTAATCCACCTCGTTCTAACGGATGATTAAATCTGAAATCACGGGCGAACGCAGGTGACAGGAACCAAGCAACCGATCTGAGCGAGCACGTACGGGAAACTGACCTTGCCTCGGCCTCCAGCTCCACAATTTAGAGCTCCAATTCCGAAAACCAGGCTCGACGATCCTGCAACCAACGCGCGCGGATGCGAATACGAATACGAGGAACACAGGATCCGCAGTTGCAAACAGAAGCGGACACACAAAACAGATTCAGAGATAGAATCGCAAACCAAACGGAGGCCACAAGTGGATGAATCCCCCGATCGATCGCTTCCCGAGCTCGCACGGAGGCGGAGGACACGGGCCGGATTCGAATGCCCTGCGAGCACAGCAAGGCAACGGCGACGACGAGTGAATGAACTCAAATCAGACGCGATTCGAAGCGAGGGACGAGAGAAAGGAAGGGGAAACAGTCGCGCAAACGCGAGGAGGCGAGAGCGGGGGCGCGGCCCGTCACGAACGAGAAAGGTCGGAGGAGGGACGGGACCGGAGCGCGGGGAGGAGAGGGCGCACCTGGGCGCGTTTTATAGCCGCCGCGGAGGCGGTGGGGGAGGGGGAGGCGGCCTGGCGCCAACCGGTTCCTTTCCTTACCGGACACGGCTTCGCCGCGCTGGCGGACGGGTGGGCGCTGGGCGGTGGAAATCAAAAGGTTTGGCTCGGGTGGGTGGGAGGACGGCAGGTAGAGGTAGGTCGGCAAAGCCACGCGACGCGCGTCCGTCTCGGGTTGGGTTGGGGCGTGGGACGCACCGAACGGACCGGGAAATTTCTAGGTTGCTCGGGTCGCGACGGGCCATGCGATGTGATGCCCTGTGTGTGGCGAGGTTGCCGTTGATCGCTGACCGTGTCCGCGAGGGACCGCGAGCCACGACGAACGCGTGGATGAGAACGTGGAACAGGCGGTGCGGTGGCCGGTGGGCGATTCTTGTCCCAGTCCTAGACGTGGTCCGCGGAATCAGCTGCCGCGTTTACGCGTTCGATGTGCTCACAAATTATTTTATTTAATAATTTAATAATTTTTGCAGGTGCACATCTCATGATCCTTATCGTCAGACTTAAGTTCACATGCGCAAGCGTGACCCTTTTATATTTGTTTGCGTCCACTCATTCAACTTTTCTTTCTAGTACATAATAATGAGTAACGCAGCATTCTAATTTTCCACCAAAGTATTAGCATTCTTCGTCCTTGCAAGCAGTTCATCTATAGCCTGGGCAATATTTAGTTAATCCTGATCATTGTTTTTAAGGCGTCCTGCCTTAGACGCTTAGGCGATAAGGCGCCCTGGCAGCGCCTTACAAATATGCCCGTCTTAGGCGCTTAGGCGTCTTTGCCAATAAAGGAAAACACGTAGTAAGTAGGCTTGCTTTTTCGTAGCCTAGGCGCTAAGGCGGGTGGTGCTCGCCTTAGGTCGCCTTGCCGCCTTAAAAACAATGATCCTGATAATGGCACTGTATAATACAACTTTTTTTTCTACTGGCTATACAACACATTTAATTCAACAGACCTCTATTATTTGTCATTCCATTTTTTTCCTTTGTTGAGGGTATAACCTGTGCTACAATGACTACCAAAGGTTAACTGGTTTTAATATTTCTGGGATAAGCAGCACTGCAGCAGGAACCCTTGACTGAGCTGGCTGAAAGATGTCAAATGTTGACGATGCTAGTGATCTCCTGGATGCCATAGGGGCTCATGAACTGAGATATTATTCTTGACCATCGTCGCTCGATAGCTGGTCGAATTATCGTTCACTGATCTCAGTTGAGATTCCAGATTACATTGGCCACGTGATCGCTCGGCCTTCTGAAGAGTGTTAATAGCACTAGGACTGTATGTACATCTGAAATATCTCAGAGCTATTACAGGACCCATGCCAACTCCACTGATTAGCTGAAACATTGATATCATATCGTCGTGAGAAACGTGTGTGCAATTATAAACCAAGCAAAACAACATGACAGCAATACTTACCAGTTACCAGCATTGTTATCCAGTATGGCGGCTGTCTACAAAGGCGGTACATGATAGTGTACATCCCAGCAGTTGGTATGGTGCTGAACTGCTGATACAGAAATTTATGATGTAGTAGAAAGCAGCAAAGTTTCCCCATATAGCCAGAAACTGCAGAAAAGTGAAAGGACTGCAAAATGGAAAGATGCGTTAGAACAAGTATAGTCTACAATGCATAAGTTGTTATAAGCATTATGATTCAAGATCTTTGCTTTCTAACTTCATCTCTAATGTCACAACAGACAGATGCCTGCAACCAAATACTTCATGAGAGAGCAACCATTGACGACACCTCCATCTCACTTTTTTCATTGGCATAAGCATTAATGGTGATTAAGAAAATAACAATTGCCTGAAACTAACCAAGAAAAGAAGAACCTCTCATCAGCCACGTCAAAATCTGTGCATTATTACAAATTGGTTGGTTCAGTCTCCTCTCCATGACCTTTCTATTTTAATAAGACTTCCCTTGCCCCCTCACCACAACCCGCACCAACCCATCCGCGTAATAGCAGCAAGAAACAAAGAATTATGAAAAAATGTAGTTCGTGAATTAACTTCAGTCCACCGCAAGAATGCCCGCTGTTACTAGCTTTCAGAGCACCTTCCATTAGTCACTAATAATGTGCAGATAACAGAGGCCATTCACTAGAAATACAATGTACCCACATTTCGTACGAGTGAAGGAACGCGAGTAAATAACAAGTAAATAATGTAGTTCATAGATTTAAAAAAAAAACAAGTTGACAGTAACTACTTACTGAGTTTAAGAACTCATAATTCTAGTGAAATGCATGAAAATTATTTCATGTTTTTTGCAACTGTCATTTGCAGATTAGAAGCATCGCATGGTGCGCCAAAGATGTACTCACATGATATAATGATCGACCAAACCAACCAGCAAAAGTACTTGGATTAAAAGCCTGCAAAATATGCACATACTGTATTAGTGAAGGCAACAAAACTTGATTCCAAAAAATTACAGATAATTTATTGCATATACCAAGTTACTAACAGAATATATAGAACATATGGATGCTGTCAACAACAAATGAAAGGAGATATAATCTACCTTCCAGCCTGGCAGTAAAGTAAAATTTCTGGGTTCTGTGCCACTGTCTTTTCAGATAAATCCTTGTCCAGAGCAGTAGTTAGAACAGGAATGCTTGCATAGAAGACATTATAAGCCATCCAACTAACTGAATTGAATAAACTTGTTCGGCAATAACTGAAACAAAAGAAAAACTGCATGCATACAATATGAGAATGCTGACAAGAGCAACTAGTATCCAGTATGCTTAAATGAAATATGAGAAAGATATTACATATAAGATCTGAAGGTGAAATAAGGACTTGTGACTTTGTTTGTGACTTAAGAGTATCTGAATAAAGCAAATTGACAATGACTTGTAGAATGAATACTGCGAAAGGAAGGCAGTACGGTTGTGCGAGTATCGTCCATGGACAAGAATAAGCCTTTTCAAGAACCGGAAGTCTGCCAAGAAGGAAAAGCAGAAATCAAAAACCATCAGAATTTCAGTGCATTTCAGTGTTTCAACCATTATGTAATCAAATTATGAGACCAACAGTTGAGCAATTTCATAAAACACAAAAAATTATCTAGGTAACATATAATCAAACTCTTGCCCACAACTTCAGTTGTATTTTGAACATTTCAGGGGAAAAGTTACACTGTTGTTCACATCAACACAGCTTGGGATATACTTTTGGCTAGCTAAATCTTCTATGAGCTCCGTTTACATGAGAAACATCTCAAGACATTAGAACGATGGCCCAGTGACATTTTAAGGAGAAAGCATACAAAACTCAGCAAGTGGTTAGTGTTGCATAATTTACTACCACGGTTAGTATTGCACTATTGCATATGATTTAATGAGACTTAGCAACAATGAGCTGGAAGCCTGAAATGATAGGCATCAATGCAGCGGCTTGAAGACTTGGGAGTAGGGCGACACGACAGCCTCCTGCACCATCTTCCTTGGGTCGCCTGGATCGGGCCCCCACCTCACCTCGCTCATGTTGGGCGTCTCGACGAACATCATGGTGAACTCGCCCACCTTCTCCATTCGTCCTCGCTTCCCGGCGCGCAAGAACAGGTTGTTGCCTCTATGGTACGAGAAGATGCCACTCGTGAGCCGCACGATGTCCCCAGACTCGAAGGCATCGCACTCGGTGCCCCACAGAAGGAAATGCACCGCTGCCGTCTCGTCAGCCACTAGTGACGGGCATGTCTCCTCCCTGCCGTGCGCGTTTGCGTGGGCCGGGCGTGGCGCCTTGTCAACCACGATGAACGTCGTGTTCACTGTGTTAGTCGCTGCCGGGACGAGGTCCTTGAGCTTCACCTCCATCCTCCTGCCACCTATGGTTTCTTTGGCCTGCAACAGATTTGTTGATAACCAGAGTAAGTGTGCATGAACTAGCTACATTTGCATTACAAAAGTACGACCTCGCTGCATCTAGTCCATGCTCAGTGTTCATGACGAAACAGCGTTCAGCCTGTACTGGCCAATTGAACGAACACCTTGTGGTCGTCTAAGGAAAATCTCTAGATCAGTGTCCAGGCAATAGAACCAAACACGTGCTTGCCTTTATGCCGCCGCCTGAGTTAACCCTCGCTCTTCGCCATTTCTCCCCACCGGGGCCTCTGCTCCGCCTTATGTTTGGCTTGGTGCGATCCAATCATGTTGATTGCGGCAGGATCGGTACCCATTTTGTCCGGCCTTGTTGGGTCCATCTCCATCAGACGAACCACATCACCCTTCCACCCCATACTCTAGCCCGAGACACGACATCTCCCCCTGCTCCATCCCTAAGCAATTCCATCCACCACTACCAACTCACCTACTTAGTTTTGTAGATCAAGTGCACAGACTAAAGGTAGCTCAGTCAACTTCTACAACAGCCGCTAGACTTGGAAAGGAAAAACGGGAACTTGAAAATCATGGTTCCAAAATTGTAAAACAAAATTTAATGATCTACCATACCCAATAGAACTATCTTGCAGCAGGCAATTAAAGCACCTTACCCAGACAATCAAATGCTATTTTTTTTTCTTTTCCTGGTAGAACAATTCTAACCAGGGTAATTTTCATGTTAACAATAGAAGTACAAATGTGTTGTAAATTTCTCCTCGAATTTGAACAGATGAATCAATGTCATTGAAAGGAGTAGGGCATGTCTGTAACTCTATAAAAAAGACAACATGATGCACTGCCTAATAAATGCACCTCAAAGATTGCTAGAAGCCCTGTTTGAAAATTACAGAACAGATTAATACAATGAGTGAGAAACATGATTAATTAATTATCAGAAGACGACATTCCTTAGACATCGCAGAACAGTTTAGCAATAATAAGAATGGTGCAGCCCACATTCTGTTCTCAGCTAGATGCCAAATTCAGTCAGCCTAATACAAAGGTGGAAGCTCCTTCTAGTTCCTCTAGTATACAACAGAAAGAAACATTGCATTCTTGGTGGGTGCTAGTGTGTAATGTGGGTGCTAATGTTCTCATGGGGATATAGACTTGAATATTTAATTAAACCAAGCATCAAAACTTAAAAAGTAAAACATATTCTCCGGTGAGACATGTGAAATGAAGCAGCATCTCCGAGTGCAACTCTAGCCTACAAACACTATAACAGTAACACATAATCTGAAATTCTCTCTGAAAGAACTATATATAATCTGAAGAATCATACAGCAGCGAATAATGACAGGCTGCAACCACTTATTATATCTGTATGTGTAGTACTAAGCACCACAATATGGCTGACCAAGTATGTTCAATATGCGATACCGAATCAAGTGCTATCCTGGCTTTAGTTGCAAGCAGCTTCAGCCCTGCACCTTCTATGCAGTGCATGTTTCGGTTTCCAATCAAAAGCTACTGAAGAACTATCAGCGGCGGACCTAGGATACCCTATCCCACATCTGTTTCCTATGTAATCCGTGTGATGTTCTTCAGAACCAGATACTAACTACAACAGTGTTAAACAGTTGGTGTTAAATCCAGTGAGGAGATAGGTCACCCCACGACCCCACCCCAGTGGCAAAAGCAGCATCTCTGGGCTCTGGCCAAAGACTGCAAGGAAGGCTCCGGACAACAGGGGCCGGGGCGGAGGAGGGGAGAGGCGGAGGGAGGTGCCGGTGCCGGGGCGGAGGAAGGGGCCAGCCAGGCTGAGGGCTCCATCACCAGAGAAGAAGGTAGAGGAGATGCAGATCTTACCGGAGAGAAGGCGGCAGCCGGCAGTCGTCGTCTCCACTCGTCGCCCGCGCCGCCGCCTTCGCTTCCCTGTTTCCTCCCTCGGTAGCGCCTCGCCTTTTTTTTTAAGGAAAAGTAGCGCCTCGCGTGGACCCTGGAGCTTGCCTGCGATTCACATCTGCGGGCTAGGCCTGGCCTGCGATCGCGTCGCCCGCAGCGCATTGCTCACAGCCTCGCAATAATAGGCCGGCCCATGAGCGCAGTTTTTTTTCACACATGGTTTTTTCCTACGTCGATTTTTGTTACCTATGTCGGTTTTATAATTAAAATATTGCGAAATTAAAAATAATGTTCGTGATTCAAAAATCAAATGCAAAAAATGTTCATGAATTCAAAAATTTTGTGCAGATTACAAAAAATATTCACGAACTCAAAAATGATCATGAGTTCAAAAAATTGACAAATTCGAAAAATATTGTGAATGCAAAATTTGTTCGTCGATTTGAAAAATGTTCACGAAGTCAAAAAAACACCCATTTGAAAAAATGTTCTTGGATTTGAAAATAAAAGCTTTGCAAATTTGTAATACGCGTGAGGATTTTAAAACGATCAACTTTTCAAATAGTGAATTTAAATCCAAAAAAATTAAATTTCCAAATAAATTTTTGAAAAATTTAAAGCATTTTTTAAATTTATGAACATTCTCAAAAAAATTAGGTTCAGAACATTTTAAAACATGAAAATTATCTGAAATTGTTATCTTAACACTCACAATGAGCGATCTATATCATTTCCGCACGCTGAGGGTGTCAAGGTAACTCCAACTCGCCCCTAAAACGTCCGGACCGGGGTGTGTGGATGATTTTTGCCATCCTATGGCATGCCTCAAATGTCCGTGGGCTCATTTGGGCGTCCGCAATCCCACAAACTGGCCAGAAAGCTAGGGGAGGTTTGCGGACGTTCGGACCTCTGCCACGTAGGCATCCAACATCCCAGACCCAGCCAAAACTAAGGCTGAGCCCGCGCATTTGGACCATTCCGCAATGTTTTCGCATGAAAAAGCCTGCAATTTCCCACCATCTCCGCTCCGAGCGTCGCCACCCTCTAACCAAGTTCCTGCCCTTTTCATCGTCTGACGCCACGATGGAGCCGACGGAGGAGCTGATGGAGATAATCGTCGTGCCGCCAGAGTCGGAGGACCCATTGACTATGGCCGCCTATAAGGTCAACTCGGCCACACGCACTGCCACAAAAATAGAGGAGCGAGGAATTAGCAGTTGCGCCGCCCGATTAGCCGCCATCTCGTAAGCCAAAGATGGTGATCCGTCTGCCCCAACAAAAAGAGGGCTGGAGCCAGCCAACAAGGTCAAAAGGAACTGGTGGAGGAAGGAGGAGAAAGAGAAGCGGGAAGGGGCGACTACCAAGATGACAAAAAGATTTGAAGTCATCATGGAAAAGAAAGAGAAAGCATGTGTGAAGTGCCTGAAGGAAATATGCCCTAGAGGCAATAATAAAGTTATTATTTATTTCCTTATTTCATGATAAATGTTTATTATTCATGCTAGAATTGTATTAACCAGAAACTTAGTACATGTGTGAATACATAGACAAAACAAAGTGTCCCTAGTATGCCTCTACTTGACTAGCTCGTTTATCAAAGATGGTTATGTTTCCTAACCATAGACATGTGTTGTCATTTGATGAACGGGATCACATCATTATGAGAGTGATGTGATGGACAAGACCCATTCGTTAGCTTAGCATTATGATCGTTACAGTTTCGTTGCTACTGCTTTCTTCATGACTTATACATGTTCCTCAGACTATGAGATTATGCAACTCCCGAATACCGGAGGAACACCTTGTATGCTATCAAATGTCACAACGTAATTGGGTGATTATAAAGATGCTCTACAGGTGTCTCCGATGGTGTTTGTTGAGTTGGCATAGATCGAGATTAGGATTTGTCACTCTGATTGTCGGAGATGTATCTCTGGGCCCTCTTGGTAATGCACATCACTATAAGCCTTGCAAGCAATGTGACTAATGAGTTAGTTGCGCGGTGATGCATTACGTAACGAGTAAAGAGACTTGCCGGTAACGAGATTGAACTAGGTATTGAGATACCGACGATCGAATCTCGGGCAAGTAACATACCGATGACAAAGGGAACAATGTATGTTGTTATGCGGTTTGACCGATAAAGATCTTCGTAGAATATGTAGGAGCCAATATGAGCATCCAGGTTCTGCTATTGGTTATTGACCGGAGATGTGTCTCGGTCATGTCTACATAGTTCTCGAACTCGTAGGGTCCGCACGCTTAACGTTCGGTGAGGATCGGTATTATGAGTTTATGTGTTTTGATGTACCGAAGATAGTTCAGAGTCCCGGATGTGATCACGGACATGACGAGGAGTCTCGAAATGGTCGAGACATAAAGATTGATATATTGGACGACTATATTCGGACACCAGATGAGTTCCGGGGGTCACCGGATATTTATCGGAGTGCCGGGGGTTATCGGAACCCCCGGGGGATATAATGGGCCAACATGGGCCTTGTGGGACAGAGAGGAGAGGGCCTAGGGTTGGCCGTGCCCCCCCCCCTTGGGAGTCCGAATTGGATAAGGAGGGGGGCGGCGCCCCCTCTTTCCTCCCTCTCCTTCCTTCCCCCTTCCTCCTTCCTAGTTGGACTAGGAAAGGGGAGTCCTACTCCCACTAGGAGGAAGACTCCCCCTCTCCTTGGTGCGCCCCAAGGCCGGCCCGCCTCCCACCTTGCTCCTTTATATACGGGGGCAGGGGCACCCTAGAACACACAAGTTGATTGTTCCAAGCCGTGTGCGGTACCCCCCTCCACCATATTCCACCTCGCTGCTACCTCTTGAGCACTGCGTTGGTTTTTCCCTTGAAGAGGAAAGGGTGATGCAGTAAAGTAGCGTAAGTATTTCCCTCGGTTTTTGAGAACCAAGGTATCAATCCAGTAGGAGACCATGCTCAAGTCCCTCGCACCTACACAAACAAATAAGAACCTCGCAACCAACGCGATAAAGGGGTTGTCAATCCCTTCACGGTCACTTACGAGAGTGAGATCTGATAGATATGATAAGATAATATTTTTGGTATTCTTATGATAAAGATGCAAAGTAAAATAAAAGGCAATAAAAATAACTAAGTGTTGGAAGATTGATATGATGGAAAATAGACCCGGGGGCCATAGGTTTCACTAGTGGCTTCTCTCAAGAGCATAAGTATTACGGTGGGTGAACAAATTACTGTCGAGCAATTGATAGAATTGAGCATAGTTATGAGAATATCTAGGTATGATCATGTATATAGGCATCACATTCGCGACAAGTAGACTGACTCCTGCCTGCATCTACTACTATTACTCCACACATCGACCGCTATCCAGCATGCATCTAGAGTATTAAGTTCATAAGAACAGAGTAATGCTTTAAGTATGATGACATGATGTAGAGGGATAAACTCATGCAATATGATATAAACCCCATCTTGTTATCCTCGATGGCAACAATACAATACGTGTCGTTTCCCTTTCTGTCACTGGGATCGAGCACCGCAAGATTGAACCCAAAGCTAAGCACTTCTCCTATTGCAACAAAGATCAATCTAGTAGGCCAAACCAAACTGATAATTCGAAGAGACTTGCAAAGATAATCAATCATACATAAAAGAATTCAGAGAAGATTCAAATATTTTTCATAGATAAACTTGATCATAAACCCACAATTCATCGGTCCCGACAAACACACCGCAAAAGAAGATTACATCGAATAGATCTCCACGAGAATCGTGGAGAACTTTGTATTGAGATCCAAAGAGAGAGAAGAAGCCATCTAGCTAATAACTATGGACCCGAAGGTCTGAGATAAACTACCCACACATCATCGGAGAGGCTATGGTGTTGATGTAGAAGCCCTCCGTGATCAATGCCCCCTCCGGCAGGACGCCGAAAAAGGCCCCGAGATGGGATCTCACGGGTACAGAAGGTTGCAGCGGTGGAATTAGGTTTTCGTGGATGCCTCTATTGGTTTGGGGGTACGTAGGTATATATAGGAGGAAGAAGTACGTCGGTGGAGCAACATGGGCCCCATGAGGGTGGAGGGCACGCCTGGGGGGGGGGGTAGGCGCGCCCCTGCCTCGTGCTCTCCTGGTTGATTTGTTGACGTGGACTCCAAGTCCTCTGGATCACGTTTGTTCCAAAAATCACGTTCCCGAAGGTTTCATTCCGTTTGGACTCCGTTTGATATTCTTTTTCTGCGAAACACTGAAATAGGCAAAAAACAGCAATTTGGGTTGAGCCTCCGGTTAATAGGTTAGTCCCAAAAATAATATAAAAGTGTATAATAAAGCCCATTAAACATCCAAAACAGAATATAATATAGCATGGAACAATAAAAAATTATAGATATGTTGGAGACGTATCAAGCATCCCCAAGCTTAATTCCTGCTCGTCCTCGAGTAGGTAAGTGATAAAAACAGAATTTTTGATGTGGAATGCTACTTGGCATAATTTTCAATGTAATTCTCTTAATTGTGGTATAAATGTTCAGATCCGAAAGATTCAAGACAAAAGTTTAATATTGACATAAAATAATAATACTTCAAGCATACTAACTAAGCAATTATGTCTTCTCAAAATAACATGGCCAAAGAAAGTCATCCCTACAAAATCATATAGTCTGGCTATGCTCTATCTTCATCACACAAAGTATTTAATCATGCACAACCCCGATGACAAGCCAAGCAATTGTTTCATACTTTTGGTGTTCTCAAACTTTTTCAATCTTCACGCAATACATGAGCGTGAGCCATGGACATAACACTATATGTGGAATAGAATGGTGGTTGTGGAGAAGACAAAAAGGGAGAAGATAGTCTCACATCAACTAGGAGTATCAACGGGCTATGGAGATGCCCATCAATAGATATCAATGTGAGTCAGTAGGGATTGCCATGCAACGGATGCACTAGAGCACTACGTTGGTTTTTCCCTTGAAGAGGAAAGGGTGATACAGAAGGTTGCGGCGGTGGAATTAGGTTTTCGTGGATGCCTCTGTTGGTTTGGGGGTACGTAGGTATATATAGGAGGAAGAAGTACGTCGGTGGAGCAACATGGGCCCCACGAGGGTGGAGGGCGC
>NC_057796.1:410379496-410404361 GCF_018294505.1 Triticum aestivum
GCGCCCCCTGCCTCGTGCTCTCCTGGTTGATTTGTTGACGTGGACTCCAAGTCCTCTGGATCATGTTTGTTCCGAAAATCACGTTCCCGAAGGTTTCATTCCGTTTGGACTCCGTTTGATATTCTTTTTCTGCGCACACTGAAATAGGCAAAAACAACAATTTGGGCTGGGCCTCCGGTTAATAGGTTAGTCCCAAAAATAATATAGAAGTGTATAATAAAGCCCATTAAACATCCAAAACAGAATATAATATAGCATGGAACAATAAAAAATTATAGATACGTTGGTGACGTATCACTCGGTCATATCGTAGCAGTGCTTAGGCAAAGCCCTGCGTCGGTAGCTTCATCATCACCGTCACCACGCCGTCGTGCTGACAGAACTCTCCCTCGAAGATCTACTGGATCGTGAGTTCGTGGGACGTCACCAAGCTGAACATGTGCAGATCGCGGAGGTCCGTACGTTCGGTACTAGGATCGGTCGATCGTGAAGACGTACGACTACATCAACCGCGTTGTCATAACGCTTCCGCTTACGGTCTACGAGGGTACGTGGACGACACTCTCCCCTCTCGTTGCTATACATCACCATGATCTTGCGTGTGCGTAGGAATTTTTTTGAAATTACTATGTTCCCCAACAGTGGCATCCGAGCCAGGTTTATGTGTAGATGTTATATGCACGAGTAGAACACAAGTGAGTTGTGGGCGATAATAGTCATACTGCTTACCAGCATGTCATACTTTGATTCGGTGGTATTGTTGGATGAAGCGGCCCGGACCGACATTATGCGTACGCTTACGGGAGACTGGTTCTACCGACATGCTTCGCACACAGGTGGCTGGCGGGTGTCAGTTTCTCCAACTTTAGCTGAATCGAGTGTGACTACGCCCGGTCCTTGTTGAATGTTAAAACAGCACATACTTGACGAAAAATCGTTGTGGTTTTGATGCGTAGGTAAGAACGGTTCTTGATAAGCCCGTAGCAGTCACCTAAAACTTGCAACAACAAAGTAGAGGACGTCTAACTTGTTTTTGCAGGGCTTGTTGTGATGTGATATGGTCAAGACATGATGAGATATAATTTATTGTATGAGATGATCATGTTTTTGTTGAAGTTATCGACAACTGGCAGAAGCCTTATGGTTGTCTCTTTATTGCATAAGATGCAAGCGCCAAATAATTGCTTTACTTTATCGCTATGCGATAGCAATAGTTGCAAGAGCAATAGTTGGCAAGACGACCATGTGACGACGTTGATAGAGATCAAGATCATGGAGATCATGGTGTCATGCCGGTGACGATAGAGATCATGACGGTACTTTGGAGATGGAGATCAAAGGCGCAAGATGATCATGGCCATATCATGTCACATATTTTGATTGCATGTGATGTTTATCTTTTATACATCTTATTTTGCTTAGTTCGGCGGTAGCTTATAAGATGATCCCTTACTAAAATTTCAAGGTATAAGTGTTCTCCCTGAGGATGCATCGTTGCAACAGTTCTTCGTGCCGAGACACCACGTGATGATCGGGTGTGATAAGCTCTACGTTCACATACAACGGGTGCAAGCCAGTTTTGCACACGCAGAATACTCGGGTTAAACTTGACGAGCCTAGCATATGCAGATATGGCCTCGGAACATGGGAGACCGAAAGGTCGAGCGTGAATCATATAGTAGATATGATCAACATAGTGATGTTCACCATTGAAAACTACTCCATCTCACGTGATGATCGGACATGGTTTAGTTGATATGGATCACGTGATCATTAAGATGACTAGACGGATGTCTATCTAAGTGGGAGTTCTTAAGTAATATGATTAATTGAACTTTAATTTATCATGAACTTAGTACCTGGTAGTATTTTGCATGTCTATGTTGTAGATCAATAGCTCGCGTTTAGCTCCCCTGTTTTATTTTTGATATGTTCCTAGAGAAAACTAAGTTGAAAGATGTTAGTAGCAATGATGCGGATTGGATCCGTGATCTGAGGATTATCCTCATTGCTGCACAGAAGAATTATGTCCTTCATGCACCGCTAGGTGACAGACCGATTGCAGGAGCAGATGCAGACATTATGAACGTCTGGCAGGCTCGATATGATGACTACTTGATAGTTTAGTGCACCATGCTTTACGGCTTAGAATCGGGGCTTCAAAGACGTTTTGAACGCCACGGAGCATATGAGATGTTCCAAGAGTTGAAATTAGTATTTCAGAATCATGCCCATGTCGAAAGGTATGAGACCTTTGACAAGCACTTTGCCTACAAGATGGAGGAGAATTGCTCAGCTAGTGAGCATGAGCTCAGAATGTCTGAGTACTACAATCACTTGAATCAAGTGGGAGTTAATCTTCCAGATAAGATAGTGATTGACAGAGTTCTCTAGACACTATCACCAAGTTACTAGAACTTTGTGATGAACTATAATATGCAAGTGATAACAAAAATGATTCCCAAGCTCTTCGTGATGCTGAAATCGACGAAGGTAGAAATCAAGAAAAGCATCAAGTGTTGATGGTTGACAAGACCACTAGTTTCAAGAAAAGGGCAAAGGGAAAAAGGGGAACTTCAAGAAGAACGGCAAGCAAGTTGCTACTCAAGTGAAGAAGCCCAAGTCTGGACCTAAGCCTGAGACTAAGTGCTTCTACTGCAAAGGGATTGGTCACTGGAAGCAGAACTGCCCCAAGTATTTGGCGGATAAGAAGGATGGCAAAGTGAACAAAGGTATATCTGATATACTTGTTATTGATGTGTACTTTACTAGTGTTTATAGCAACCCCTCAGTATTTGATACTAGTTCAGTTGCTAAGATTAGTAACTCGAAACGGGAGTTGCAGAATGAACAGAGACTAGTTAAGGGTGAAGTGACGATGTGTGTTGGAAGTGGTTCCAAGATTGATATGATCATCATCGCACACTCCCTATATTTTCGGGATTAGTGTTGAACCTAAATAAATGTTATTTTGTGTTTGCGTTAAGCATGAATATGATTTGATCATGTTTATTGCAATACGGTTATTCATTTAAAGTCAGAGAATAATTGTTGTTGTGTTTATATGAATAAAACCTTCAATGGTCATACACCCAAGGTGAATGGTTTATTGAATCTCGATCGTAGTGATACACATATTCATAATATTGAAGCCAAAAGATGCAAAGTTAATAATGATAGTGCAACTTATTTGTGGCACTGCCGTTTAGGTCATATTGGTGTAAAGCGCATGAAGGTTCCATGCCGATGGGCTTTTGGAATCACTTGACTATGAATCAGTTGATGCTTGCGAACCATGCCACATGGGCAAGATGACTAAGACTCCGTTCTCCGGAACAATGGAGCGAGCAACAAACTTGTTGGAAATAATACATACTAATGTATGCAGTCCGATGAGTGTTGAGGCTCGCGGCAGGTATCGTTATTTTCTGACCTTCACAGATGATTTGAGCAGATATGGGTATATCTACTTGATGAAACATAAATCTGAAATATTTGAAAAGTTCAAATAATTTCAGAGTGAAGTGGAAAATCATCGTAACAAGAAAATAAAGTTTCTACGATCTGATCGTGGAAGAGAATATTTGAGTTATGAGTTTGGTCTTCATTTGAAACAATGCGGAATAGTTTCGCAACTCACGCCACCTGGAACACCACAGCATAATGGTGTGTCCGAACATCGTAACCGTACTTTATTAGATATGGTGCAATCTATGATGTCTCTTACCGTTTTACCACTATCGTTTTGGGGTTATGCATTAGAGACAGCCGCATTCACGTTAAATAGGGCACTATCTAAATCCGTTGAGACGACACCATATGAACTGTGGTTTGGCAAGAAACCAAAGTTGTCATTTCTTAAAGTTTGGGGTTGCGATGCTTATGTGAAAAAGTTTCATCCTGATAAGCTCAAACCCAAATCGGAGAAATGCGTCTTCATAGGATACCCAAAGGAGACAGTTGGGTACACCTTCTATCACATATCCGAAGGCAAGACATTCGTTGCTAAGAGTGGATCCTTTCTAGAGAAGGAGTTTCTCTCGAAAGAAGTGAGTGGGAGGAAAGTAGAACTTGATGAGGTAACTGTACCCGCTCCCTTATTGGAAAGTAGTTCATCACAGCAATCTATTCCTGTGACTCCTACACCAATTAGTGAGGAAGCTAATGATGATGATCATGTAACTTCAGATCAAGTTACTACCGAACCTCGTAGGTCAACCAGAGTGAGATCCGCACCAGAGTGGTACGGTAATCCTGTTCTGGAGGTCATGTTACTTTACCATGACAAACCTACGAACTATGAGGAAGCGATGATGAGCCCTGATAACCCACAAGTATAGGGGATCACAACAGTTTTCGAGGGTAGAGTATTCAACCCAAATTTATTGATTCGACACAAGGGGAGCCAAAGAATATTCTCAAGTATTAGTAGTTGAGTTGTCAATTCAACCACACCTAGATCTGCAGCAAAGTATTTAGTAGTAAAGTAGTATGGAAGTAACGGTAACGAAAGCAAAAGTAATATTTTTGGGTTTTGTAGTGATTGTAACAATAGCAACGGAAAAGTAAATAAGCGAAGAACAATAGGTGAAAAGCTCGTAGGCATTGGATCGGTGATAGAGAATTATGCCGGATGCGGTTCATCATGTAACAATCATAACATAGGGTGACACAGAACTAGCTCCAATTCATCAATGTAATGTAGGCATGTATTCTGAATATAGTCATACGTGCTTATGGAAAAGAACTTGCATGACATCTTTTGTCCTACCCTCCCGTGGCAGCGGGGTCCTAGCGGAAACTAAGGGATATTAAGGCCTCCTTTTAATAGAGTACCGGACCAAAGCATTAACACATAGTGAATACATGAACTCCTCAAACTATGGTCATCACCGGGAGTGGTCCCGATTATTGTCACTTCGGGGTTGCCGGATCATAACACATAGTAGGTGACTATAGACTTGCAAGATAGGATCAAGAACACACATATATTCATGATAACATAATAGGTTCAGATCTGAAATCATGGCACTCGGGCCCTAGTGACAAGCATTAAGCATAGCAAAGTCATAGCAACATCAATCTCAGAACATAGTGGATACTAGGGATCAAACCCTAACAAAACTAACTCGATTACATGATAAATCTCATCCAACCCATCACCGTCCAGCAAGTCTACGATGGGATTACTCACGCACGGCGGTGTGCATCATGAAATTGGTGATGGAGGATGGTTGATGATGACGATGGCGACGGATTCCCCTCTCCGGAGCCCTGAACGGACTCCAGATCAGCCCTCCCGAGAGGTTTTAGGGCTTGGCGGCGGCTCCGTATTGTAAAACGCGATGAATCCTTCTCTCTGGTGTTTTTCTCCCCGAACACGAATATATTGAGTTGGAGTTGAGGTCGGTGGAGCGTCAGGGGGCCCACGAGGCAGGGGGCACGCCCAGGGGGGCAGGCGCGCCCCCACCCTCGTGCACAGGGTGTGGGCCCCCTGACGTGGATTCTTCTTCCAGTATTTTTAATATTTTCCAAAAATACGTTCCGTGTAGTTTCAGGTCATTCCGAGAACTTTTGTTTCTGCACATAAATAACACCATGGCAATTCAGCTGAAAACAACGCCAGTCCGGGTTAGTTCCATTCAAATCATGCAAGTTAGAGTCCAAAAGAAGGGCAAAAGTGTTTGGAAAAGTAGATACGATGGAGACGTATCAACTCCCCCAAGCTTAAACCTTTGCTTGTCCTCAAGCAATTCAGTTGATAAACTGAAAGTGATAAAGAAAAACTTTTACAAACTCTGTTTGCTCTTGTTGTTGTAAATATGTAAAGCCAGCATTCAAGTTTTCAGCAAAGATTATGACTAACCACATTCGCAATAACACTTAGGTCTCATGTTTACTCATATCAATGGCATAATCAACTAGCGAGCCATAATAATAAATCTCGGATGACAACACTTTCTCAAACACAATCATAATATGATATAATAAGATGGTATCTCGCTAGCCCTTTCTGAGACCGCAAAACATAAATGCAGAGCACCTTTAAAGATCAAGGACTGACTAAACATTGTAATTCATGGTAAAAGAGATCCAGTCATAGTCATACCCAATATAAATTAATAGTAATGGATGCAAATGACAACAGCGCTCTCCAGCTAGTGCTTTTTAATAAGAGGGTGATGACTCAACATGAAAGTAAATAGATAGGCCCTTCGCAGAGGGAAGCAGGGATTTGCAGAGGTGCCAGAGCTCAATTTTGAAATAGAGATAAATAATATTTTGAGCGGCATACTTTCATTGTCAACATAACAACCAAGAGATGGCGATATCTTCCATGCTACACACATTATAGGCGGTTCCCAAACAGAATGGTAAAGTTTATACTCCCCCTCCACCACAAGCATCAATCCATGGCTTGCTCGAAACAACGAGTGCCTCCAACTAACAACAGTCCCAGGAGGAGTTTTGTTTGCAATTATTTTGATTTAGTTTGCATAAAGCATGGGACTGGGCATCCCGGTGACCAACCATTTTCTCGTGAGTGAGGAGCGGAGTCCACTCCTCTTGAGAATAACCCGCCTAGCATGGAAGATACGGATAGCCCTAGTTGATACATGAGCTATTCGAGCATGCAAAACAGAATTTCATTTGAAGGTTTAGAGTTTGGCACATACAAATTTACTTGGAACGGCAGGTAGATACCGCATATAGGAAGGTATAGTGGACTCATATGGAATAACTTTGGGGTTTAAGGGATTGGATGCACAAGCAGTATTCCCGCTTAGTACAAGTGAAGGCTAGCAAAAGACTGGGAAGCGACCAACTAGAGAGCGACAACAGTCATGAACATGCATTAAAATTAATAAACATTGAGTACAAGCATGAGTAGGATATAATCCCCCATGAACATAAATATTGTAATGGCTATGTTGATTTGTTTCAACTACATGTGTGAACATGTGCCAAGTCGAGTCACTTAAATCATTCAAAGGAGGATACCACCCCACTATACCACATCACAACCATTTTAATAGCATGTTGGCACGCAAGGTAAACCATTATAACTCATAGCTAATCAAGCATGGCACGAGCAACTATAATCTCTAATTGTCATTGCAAACATGTTCATTCATAATAGGCTGAATCAGGAACGATGAACTAATCATATTTACAAAAACAAGAGAGGTCGAGTTCATACCAGCTTTTCTCATCTCAGTCAGTCCATCATATATCGTCATAATTGCCTTTCACTTGCACGTCCGAATGATGTGAATAATAATAAGAGTGCACGTGCATTGGACTAAGCTGGAATCTGCGAGCATTCAATAAACAGGAGAAGACAAGGCAATATGGGCTCTTGGTTAAATCAACAGTAATGCATATAAGAGCCACTTCAACAATTTTATTATGGTCTTCTCCTATCGACCCCCAAAGAAAAGAAAAAGAAATAAAACTATTTACACGGGAAAGCTCCCAACAAGCAAAAGAAGAACAAGAAATAATTTTTTTGGGTTTTCTTAAGGTTTATCAAACACACAAGAAGAAAGCAGGAAAAAGAAAATAAACTAGAATGGATGATACAATGAAAAAGTATGAGCACCGACATCTAGCAATGAGTGTGTGTGAACATAAATGTAATGTCGGTGGGAAATACGTACTCCACCAAGCTTAGGCTTTTGGCCTAAGTTGGTTTATTGCCACAGATGGTCTGGCGGATATCCATAGTTGTAGCTGGGGTCGTACTGCGATGCGGAAGACTCCGATTGCCACCGGTTGGCAATCATCTCCGGATCCCACTGGTAATTGGACTATCGTGGAGGTTCAAATTGTGGTTCCGGCTCCGTGGCCGATGTAGGGTTCCGGTAGGCGTGAATGGCCGCCAGCGGAACGAGATACGGTCCTGCAGATAAATCAAACAAGGAAGGAGCAGGCAAGGTAATAGTCTCAGGGTGATGTTTATCAAAGAATAATTTGTATTTAAGCGCCCCTTCCCTATTCTTAACAATAAAGTCATGCGCTACCATACTCTTATAATCTAAATAAGCAGTGGGCAGCAATTTTTCTTCTTTTTCATAGTGCCTAATAGGTATGTTATAATGTGCAGCAAGGCGTGAAGCGTAAATACTTCCAAAAATGGGGCCCTTTGTACGGTTCAAACTTAACCGTTTAGCAATAATACCGCCCATACTAACAGTGTTATCGCAGAATAAACCATGGAACAAAATGATAATATCAGGAACACTAAGGTTTCCACAGTTTCCGCGACCAATTAAGCAACGACTAGCAAAAATGGCAAAGTAGCGTAAAACAGGAAAATGTATGCTAGTGATTCTTGCATCGGAAACCTTCCTAGTTTCCCCTACAGTAATAGTATCAATGAACCCGTCAACATCTTTACGATGTGGTTCCTCTAAACTACCCTCGAAGGGTATTTTGCAAACCTTGCAAAATTCATCTAGTGGCATCTTCTTAACCACATCATATAAATGAAACTCTACTGAAGGAGGTGATTCCTTAGGATAATAGTAGAAGTTTTGCACGAAAGTATTGGTGAGTAAGAGATACTGTTCGCGTTGGTCGCGGAGGAAGTCGGTGAGGCCTGCATTCTCAGCCAATTCATAAAAATCATCATAAATCCCGGTTGCTCTCAAGAAATCATTGGAAGGCCATTCACACGGCCGAACCTCCGCGGTGCGAGGCAGATTATATTTGGGCCTCTCAGCTTCTTCACTTTTCTTTTCCTTCGAGCTTTGGCTCGATGAGCCCCTCAAAAATCTCTTCATCATTTTCTGAATTTTTTTGAAATTTTAGTAACTTCAAATAAAAGTGAACCAAGCTCAACAAAATTGATAGCAACTACTCCTACAAGTGCCTAGAGCCTATATCAAGCATTAGAACTACTTGGAACCATATAAATTTGACATGCAAGCTCAAGAACATGGTCACCTAGGCAGCACAATTTTGCAATGAATAAAGCACTAGAACAAAAACTAATTGGACCAATGGAGGAGTCACATACCAAGGAACAATCCCCTAAAGCAGTTTTGTGAGAGGTGCTTTGAGCAAGCAGATCGAAAATCGCAGCAAAATGAGCTAGAACTCGTGCTTGAGCTGGATGGTGATTTTTTGGGGAGGAAGAAGAAGTGTGTGGGTGCAGGAATAAGTGGAGGGGAGCCACCGTGGGCCCACGAGGCAGGGGGCGCGCCCTGACCCTCGTGGCCAGGTGCCAGCTCCCCCTGATGTGTTCTCAGTGCCAAATATTCCAGAAAAAATCATATTTCAATTTCAGGGCATTTGGAGAACTTTTATTTTCGGGGTATTTTTATATTGCACGGATAATTCAGAAAACAGACAGAAAATACTATTTTTACTTTACTTCAACTAAATAACAGAAAATAAAAGGAGGGTACGGAAGGTTGTGCCTTCTAATTTCATCCATCTCATGCTCATCAAAAGGAATCCACTAACAAGGTTGATCAAGTCTTGTTAACAAACTCATTCCGAATAACATGGAACCGGAGAAATTTCGAATAACACTATGTTACCTCAACGGGGATATGCACATCCCCAATAATAAGAATATCATATTTCTTCTTAAAAGTAGGAAGAGGAAATTCAAAACCTCCAAAAATAATCGATGGAATTTTTCCAATAGAATTGATGCTGTGGACTTGAGGTTCTTTCCTCGGAAAGTGTACTGTATGCTCATTACCATTAACATGAAAAGTGACATTGCCTTTGTTGCAATCAATAACAGCCCCTGCAGTATTCAAAAAAGGTCTTCCAAGAATAATAGACATACTATCATCCTCAGGAATATCAAGAATAACAAAGTCCGTTAAAATAGTAACGTTTGCAACTACAACAGGCACATCCTCACAAATATCGACAGGTATAGCAGTTGATTTATCGGCCATTTGCAAAGATATTTCAGTAGGTGTCAACTTATTCAAATCAAGTCTACGATATAAAGAGAGAGGCATAACACTAACACTGGCTCCAAGATCACATAAAGCAGTTCTAACATAGTTTCTTTTAATGGAGCATGGTATAGTTGGTACTCCTGGATCTCCTAGTTTCTTAGGTATTCCACCCTTAAAAGTATAATTAGCAAGCATGGTGGAAATTTCAGCTTTCAGTATCTTTCTTTTATTTGTAACAATTTCTTTCATGTACTTAGCATAAGGATTCATTTTGAGCATATCAGTCAAACGCATACGCAAGAAGATATGTCTAATCATTTCAGCATAGCGCTCAAAATCCTCATCATCCTTTTTCTTGGATGGTTTGGGAGGAAAAGGCATGGGTTTCTGAACCCATGGCTCTCTTTCTTTACCGTGTTTCCTAGCAACAAAGTCTCTCTTATCATAACGTTGATTGTTTGATTGTGGGTTATCAAGATCAACAGCAGGTTCAATTTCTACATCATTATCATTACTAGGTTGAGCATCATCATGAACATTATCATTAACATTATCACTAGTTTCATGTTCATTACCAGATTGTGTTTCTGCATCAGAGATATAAATATCATTGGGATTCTCAGGTGTGTCAGCAACAGGTTCACTAGAAGCATGCAAAGTCCTATCATTTTTCTTTTTCTTCTTTTTAGAAGGACTAGGTGCATCTATATTATTTCTCTGGGAATCTTGCTCAATTCTCTTAGGATGGCCTTCAGGATACAAAGGTTCCTGAGTCATTTTACCAGTTCTAGTAGCCACTCTAACAGCATAGTCATTATTCTTATTATTCATTTCATTTAGCAAATCATTCTAAGCTTTAAGTACTTGTTCTACTTGAGTGGTAACCATAGAAGCATGTTTACTAATGAGTTTAAGTTCACCTTTAACTCTAGACATATAATCACCGAAGTGTTCAATCATATAAGCATTTTGTTTTAACTGTCTACCAAAATAAGCATTAAAGTCTTCTTGCTTAACCATAAAATTATCAAATTCATCCAAACATTGGCTAGCAAACTTAGTAGGAGGGATTTCAGCTTTATCATATCTATAGAGAGAATTTACCTTTACTACCTGTGTCGGGTTATCAAGACCATGAGTTTCTTCAATAGGTGATGGATTAAGATCATATATTTCTTCAACAGGCGGTAAATTAAGACCATGTATTTCTTCAATAGGTGGTAAATTCTTAACATCTTCAGCTTTAATACCCTTTTCTTTCATAGATTTCTTTGCCTCTTGCATATCTGCAGGACTGAGAAATAGAACACCCCTCTTCTTCGGAGTTGGTTTAGGAATAGGCTCAGGAGTTGGCTCAGGAAGTGTCCAATTATTTTCATTTGTCAACATATTATTCAATAGAATTTCAGCTTCATCCGGTGTTGTTTCCCTGAAAACAGAACCAGCACAACTATCCAAGTAATCTCTGGAAGCATCGGTTAGTCCATTATAAAAGATATCAAGTATTTCATTTTTCTTAAGAGGATGATCAAGCAAAGCATTAAGTAATTGGAGAAGCCTCCCCCAAGCTTGTGGGAGACTCTCTTCTTCAATTTGCACAAAATTATATATATATCCCCTAAAGCAGCTTGTTTCTTATGAGCAGGGAAATATTTAGCAGAGAAGTAATAAATCATATCCTGGGGACTACGCACACAACCAGGATCAAGGGAATTAAACCATATCTTAGCATCACCCTTTAATGAGAACGGAAATATTTTAAGGATATAAAAGTAGTGAGTTCTCTCATCATTAGTGAACAGGGTGGCTATATTATTTAATTTAGTAAGATGTGCCACAACAGTTTCAGATTCATAGCCATAAAAAGGATCGGATTCAACCAAAGTAATTATATCAGGATCAACAGAGAATTCATAATCCTTATCAGTAGCATAGATAGGTGAAGTAGCAAAAGCAGGGTCAGGTTTCATTCTAGCATTAAGAGATTGCTGCTTCCATTTAGCTAATAACTTCTTAAGATCACTTCTATCATTGCAAGCAAGAATAGCTCTAGCGGATTCTTCATCCAGAACATAACCCTTAGGCACAACAGGCAATTCATATTTATTAGGGGGAGAGTCTTCATCATCACTATCTTCAATATTATCAGTTTCAATAATTTCATTCTCTCTAGCCCTAGCAAGTTGTTCATCAAGAAATTCACCAAGTGGCACAGTAGTATCAAGCATAGAAGTAGTTTCATCATAAGTATCATGCATAGCAGAAGTGGCATCATCAATAACATGCAACATATCAGAATGAATAACAGAAGCAGGTTTAGGTGTCGCAAGCTTACTCAAAACAGAAGGTGAATCAAGTCCAGAGCTAGATGGCAGTTCCTTACCTCCCCTCGTAGTTGAGGGATAGATTTTTGTTTTCTCGTCTTTCAAGTTCCTCATAGTGACCAGCAGATATAAATCCCAAGTGACTCAAAGAATAGAGCTATGCTCCCCGGCAACGGCGCCAGAAAATAGTCTTGATAACCCACAAGTATAGGGGATCGCAACAGTTTTCGAGGGTAGAGTATTCAACCCAAATTTATTGATTCGACACAAGGGGACCCAAAGAATATTCTCAAGTATTAGCAGTTGAGTTGTCAATTCAACCACACCTGGATAACTTGCACTACAAAAAAAAATACACTTCCGTGATGATACGTGTTTGTCACAGTAGGTCGCGTTTTTGTCATGCATGTACATCCATGACAAATTTATGACAAAATCAAGATAGTCATACCTGTGCTGTCGTAGAAGTGTTCCATGACATTACCAAAATTATCATCACGGAAGTGTCCACTTCCATGACGATAAATCGCGCGTCATAGAAGTGCTTTCGTCAAGGGTGACCGACACGTGGCATCCACCATAATGGAACGCCGTTAAGCTATCGGGTCGGGTTTTGGATCCGATAACCCGTTAACAGCCCCGACCAATGGGGATTTTCCACGTGTAAAATCATCATTGGCTGGAGGAAACACGTGTCGGCTCACCGTTGGGACAGATGTCATCCGCTCATTGGACCGAAGGCGCCTATGATACGGCGACACGTGGCACGGCCCAACAGAGGCCCATTCCTTTGAAAGGCCGGCCCGTTTGACTTGGTCAAAAGGTGGCGGGCCGGCCCACGGAAAGCCTATTAACGGCCTGTTCGCATATAGCCCATTTACAGCCCGCTAACCTAGGGCCCGTTACGCCCTACCCGAATTAGGCCCAGTAGCGTCATCTGGGCCGTCCAATATGATTCAGCCCGTTTTAACTTCCGGCCCATGTGTGGCCCATGACTTCTTTCGGCCCATATGAGGACCTTTGTAACTCTTGGCCCATTAACGACCCGTGGTGAAACTGGCCCGTAATGAACAGTGTATCACTTTATACCCATTAACGGCCCATTATTCCATTAGGCCGTTTCCAGCCCAAGTTATCTTTCGGCCTTCTCAGGGCCCATTGATTCTTGGGCTCATTTGCAGCATTCGGTTACATACGGCCCGTTACTGTCATTTTCTGCTTGTGGGCCAAATTCAGCCCGTCGTTACAGTCGGCCCGTTTGCGGACCGTTAATACGTTGGGCCGTTTTCAAGTAAAAAAAAACCCGTTGGGCTGTTTTCATAGAGTTATCAAATACGGCCTATTAACGGCCCGTTATGGTCCACGAATAGTACGGCCCATGATTGGCGAAATGATGATACGCCCCATAGAAGGCCCTTGGATCCTACGGCCCGTATGAGTCCCATGGATAGTACGGCCCGTAGAAGGCCCATGGATCGTACGGCCCGTAGAAGGCCCATGGACCCTACGGCCCGTAGAAGGCCCATGGACCCTAAGGCCCGTATAGAAGGCCGATGGATCCTACGGCCGGACGAAGGCCCATGGATCATACGGCCTGCAGGAGGCCCATGGTTACAACAGTCCGTGTGTTGCCATGATTATTTTGTCCTAGTTACCAAAAATAGGCTATTGTGGCCACTAGAAAAAAACAGAAAAAGAACTGCAGTGACTACAAGCAAACAACTAAACAAGACAATAAGGAAATAAATAAGCAAGCAATTAACGCTAGCCTATTACCGCTATTACACATATTACATCCACTGGGCATCAAAGTTCGCCACCAGTGCACATATAGGGAACAAAGCAGCACATTACATACACTGGCCGTCAAAATTGGCCACCAGTGCAAATAAACGCGGCAACAAAACAAGAGCATAACTGAAACAACTTCAGAAGAGCTCAAGAAACGTTATCCTGGGTATCCACCATGCTGGCAATAAGCTTAGCAAGCTGATTAGCTTTGTCCTGTTTGGCGCTAAAATCCTCCAACGCTTGCTGTTGCACCAGAAAGTATGCATCTGAATGCTCCAGGGACTTCCGCAGTCCTTCCACTTCTTGTCGCAGCACAGCTGATCGATGTCTTTCAGCTTGTAGTTGAGACTCAAGAAACCGAAATGATTCAGACAGTGAGTTTGAATAGCTTGTGCAAGCGGTAGTGGCCAGTAACTCGAACACTAAACCAAGACAGGACTTTGGGGGTTGTCTCGTTGTCTTCAAGATAGTCTTCCTTAGCTGTTTTATCAGCTTTGTTGGAGACCAACAAGGATGTGTCACTATCCTAAACCTTATCTGCATTACTTCCTTTACCATTGCTTAATAAGGCACTCTTCCCCAATATTCTGTCAGCATTCTAAAAGAAGAAACAAGCAGACACATAACAAGTTTAGCATGTACTAGTATATGAAACTCATTTCGGTGAACCATTTCATTAGTAAGGTGGACAGGATTAAACTACCAAGTCTTCTATTGCCAAGTACTAGTACATAATGAAAGCATCAAACAAACATATATCTATGTCCTATGGACACTGCATTGTCTTGCCAAATCAAAATAGAGACACGGTTCAAATCATATCAGTTCAAGACAAAGCAGCAGTGAAAGAATACAAAGCGTGGGAAATTACACGGCACAACAAGATTTCAGATGGGTACCACGGGTCTACATGTACAACAACACTATTGGCTCTGTTGTGATGCTAGTAATGTGCATGATATGAAAGTCAACTGTATACACAATTGAAATTGAAATCAACAGAGCTATTGATAAGAGCAAACCTGTTAAAGAAACATGCATGAACATACCTGCTGTGCCATTGGAGTTTCGATTGGATCCTTCAATTTAAAAATAAGTTTGTATGAGTAAATATAGTGATACAAGAGCAAAGCAATCATAGTTAAAAAAGGCGCGCCTAAGCGAGCGCTTAAGCGCGCCTAGGCTCTAGGCGTTGGCAAAACGCATTGCGCATAACTACGCATAATCTGTGCATAACTGCGCATAAGCATGCGCTTTGGTCAGTAAAGCGCAAGGCGGTGGCAAAACGCACAATTAACGCCTAGCGCTTTGTTGAACTATGATAGCAATGGAATCTTAAATTAGAACAGTTGTTCTTCAGGTTTAGGCACTTGTTCTACATGAACAGAGTACAGTAAGACGCAAGAATATAATACTTAAAAATAGAAAATGAGCTCATAGACCTTACCACATTCTTGGTTCGGGACCAGTATAGAACAAGGCGTTCCCAGTCATCGTCCAGTAAATGTGTCTCAGGAGAACATAAGGGAATTTGATGAGTTTCTTTGCCGGTGAAGTACGTTTTCTTCAGGTAATTCCGATACTACCACCAAGCATTCTTGAAGATAGCAGAGGTATTAGCACAGGTTACCTCATCCTGAGTTTCCAAATCGGTCCTTCTCTATAGAGAAAAATGGGAAAATTTGCTGTATTATAACCATCATGCAGGTAGGATGTATGGGACGAAGCAAAGTAATTGCTATGAATAACATTACTTACACATAACTCCTGGACAAACACCTGCAACTGGCATTTTCCTTCATCTTCAGTATAATATTTCCAAGATGGGAAGATACGCACATACGATTTAACAACATCAAATGCGATAGATGCTAAACTACGACTAGCTGGTTGTGCTTCCTCCACAGGAATAGGCGTACTAACTGGTGGAGTTGGGGTTCGCCGTGATAGTACTGGCCCTTTGGGCACTGGAGCTGCCTTACTAACTGCTCTTGTTTGGGAGCTCTGTGGTGGAGATGGTGCTGTGTCAACAGGAACTGGGTTACTATCGGCTAGGGTTGGGGTTAGATTGGGTGAAGCTGGTTCTCTGTCCATCGCAGTAGGGGTACAATCTGCGAGAGTTTGGGTTATGTGTGGTAGGGCTGGTTCTTGTGCATGTACAACCGGGGTGCTATGTCCACCAAGAGGTAGCACTGTTTTATTTGAAGACCGTATTTTTAGTCCGCTAGATACTGGCATCACCCACTCCAATTCAAATGGCTGATAAACAGGAAACATAGTTGAATGTACAGACATTGTAAGAGAGACAGATGCAATAGATAGTGTGGAAAAAAGAGGGCATGAAATAGTTGACATGTATATTGTTTAACTAAAACGGATAGCATGACATAATTTCACATATATGATGTCTATCTAAACTGGATAGCATAGCATAACATAATTCAAAGATATGATGAATAACTAAACAGGATCGCATGACATAATTCACCTACATGTTATCTAAGTAATCAGGATTGCATCATTTAATTCACATATGTGATTTATATGCTAAACAGAGGGCATTCGATATGATGTCTGAACTAAGAACATGGTGTTGAATATTGTGTATATGATGTCTAAACTATGCAATGCAAGACACCGTATGCATGATATGAGCAGTATAACCGTGCCAAGTTAGAGCATACACCTCAGTGGGGGAATAGGACTGGTCATCTGTCTCTGAATCCATCTCTGAGGAGCTATCGGGACCCAACAAGAGATCTGCTTCGACAGGTAGCACTGTCTGCTCCAAAGGCCTTGTTTTCACTCCAGATTTTTCCATCTCCCACCCAAATGGCTGATTCACAGGAAGAGTAGTTTAATGTACAAACATTGTCAACAAATGGAAATGTAATGAAGAAAAGGATGGGCAAGATATCATTCAAATATATGATGCCTGGTTAAACAGGATGGCATTGCACATTTCACATATATTATGGCTGGCTAAAAGACACGAGACTGCATAATTCCCATATATGATATAGAAACTAAACATGTGGCATTATAGAACATGTCTAAACTAAGCAGATGACATATATGATGTCAAAAGTAGGCACTGCAAGGCAACATATGCATGATATGACTAACATCATCATGCCAAGGTAGAGCAAACACCTTGGGGGGTAAATAGGAGTGGTCAGCGGCGTCTGAATCCGCCTCAGAACAGATATCTTCCTCTGGATTACAATCTGGAGAGGGATGGGGAGGGTTTGCCATTGAACCCACCATGGAGCGATGTCTGCATGACATTGTATTGCCGCGCAAAACTCTTCTCTTTTTCTCTACATGTTCAGCATGACTGTGTACAATATTTGACATGCATACGAAAAAAATATGGTGAGATTATGTAAGGAGAGCATGCAAAAATTTAGAGTGATGGTAACAACCAGTGGATCGACGTTTTTCCGTTGAACCAAAATAGCCCTAATGGATCGACGTGAATGTATAGTAATAAGTGATGCAACAAGTGTACAACCTCTTTGCCGTAGCCGTGTCGACCTCAGCATCATTGGGTTGGTCGCTGAAGTAGTTGAGGCAGAGGTGGCTGTCGGAGGTGTGGAGGAAGATCTGAGGAATCTGTAGACGGCGTCCAGGGCACTGCTCTGTTGTGATGGATTGTTCTGTCGTTGGAGCAGCTCCGGTGAGCCGTAAGACGTCAAGGCTGAAGCAGCACAAGACACACATCGTCAATCTCAAGTGGGATTCTAATAGCATCTCCAATAGATGATGTAAAATGGATGTAAAATTAACATCACCAAAAACCACCTGACTACAACAGATGAGGTAAAAACTGTTGACTCTGAACTTAACTGTCGAAACTAAAATTTACTGTGGAATCTGAATGCTACTGTCGAAACTGAACGCAATGGTAGCAGAGAGGCACTTGACATGTAGTTTAGGGAGGGCCTGCAGTTCATCTTCAACCTGCACCCCCCTGAGCCGCCAACCACCACCGGCCGAACCGCCGGCCCCAGCGCCGCCTCGCCGCCCCGAAACAACTCGCCACCGCCGCCCCGGCTAGCCCTCTAGGCCCCCCGCCCCCACCCTGAACCCTAAGATAGATAGTGGGGTACCTCTCCGGCGAGCCCCCGTCCCCGCTGCGGGTGGTTCTTCCTTAACTCCGGCGAGCCCCCCAACCCCTGAAAATTGACTGACCCAAAAGTCGATTCAGTCGACCGAAGTGTGGCTTAATCGGAGCAGAGCAGCAGCACGAGCAAGGGGGAGAGCAGCAGCAGCAGCTGGGCGAGCGAGCGAGAGCCGGAGCAGCAGCAGCAGCGCGAGCGAGCGAGCGAGAGCCGGAGCAGCAGCAGCAGATCCGGCTGGTATGGACGCCGCCGCCGAAGGGGCCTCGCACTGGGGGAGAGCCGCCGTGGAGATGTCGCCCGCGGCGCCGGCTTCAAGGTAGCCGCTCCATGGGGGTGCGGGATGGAGCACCGTCGGCGCCGGGAGGTCGAGTTAAGGAGAAGGTGCGATGCGATGAGTGTACAACCTCTTTGGTGGCGCCGAGTAGGCCTCGGCTTCGTCCGAGGAGTCGGTGAGGATGCTGCGGTTCCGGTGGAGCAGGTTAAGGCGGCACTGTGGGGATGGAGCAGCCGCGATAGACGAGGCGATCGTCGGAGCAGCTCCTTTGGAGGTGGAGGACGGGGCGGCTGAACCGGCGGGATGGCGAGATGGACGACGGATCCTCATCCGGGGAGGTGGACGAGGGACGTCGAGCTGTTGTGGTGGACGACGTCGTCGGGGAAGAGGCTCCGGCTGGGCAGCGGTGACGTGGCGGACGGAGGAGGGTGGGGTTTCGCGGCTGGAGCGGAGAGTTTATGGCGGCCTGGGATTTCGAATGGCGAAAAGGGGGCGATGGGAGGGGGTGAAGCATGACTTAGGGACGCGCTTGTCCAAAATGTAGGGTGTGTTACAAAAGTACCCCCCACCGATTTGAACTAGTGGCCCTTTCGGCTCAGGGTTAGAAGGGGGATTTCGCGTGTCGGGATTTGGCAGCTGGAGGGAGTTTTCGCGCGCGTTGTAATTTCGGGATAGCAAGGCGCGGGTTGTGAAGGCGCCAGTTTTGGGAGCACGATATCTGAATTTTCGGGATATAACAAGACGCGGGTTGAATTTTAGGGACCTAACGTGTAGTAATATTGTACTTGTACGTACCAAATCAATTCGCACTTCCCTCAACCAAAAAGAAAACGAAAAAATAAACTATTCACACCACACAAAGAGAGAGTCTTGCCCCGTTTTACTACACAAGTGCTATTCAAAGCTACTCCCTCCTTCCATCTATATAGGGCCTAATGCGTTTTTCGATGCTAACTTTGACCAAATATTAGACCAATGATATATGACATGCAACTTACACAAAGCACACCGTTAAATTCGTTTGTGAAAGGTTCTTTCAATGATATAATTTTCACATTGTGCATGTCATGTACTATTAATCTTGTCAATAGTCAAACACGGTCTTAAAAATCTCATTACGCCCTATATAGATGGAAGGAGGGAGTATGAGTCCATGTTATGTCCGATTAAATTTTTTCGCTTGCTGTATAATGCATGTAACCTACTCATACCAACATTTTAGTGCATTCCAAATGTCTATACTACCGCTGCAATTCGAACTAAATTTGAATTCGTTTCTCTATTTCAATAAGAATCTACAATCATGATTGTTGCCAACTTCAACCATCATAGTTTCCTTGCTATCCGCCAGATATAAATCGGACGGCCTATAATGCAGGATGGCAGGCACACCATCATCAACAACTCCATTTTTTTATAAGAGTAGAGATAAAATATATTAAATGTAGTATAACATGTTCATAACCACACCATGTGTATCACCGTTATATATATTCACACATGCGTCGGTTTGAAACACTATGATAAATTCTTCAAATATCCGAATTCGCTTTTTATAATGAAGTATATATGATCTCTATTCGTCTTTTACACCCACACAACCCTCTTATCTTTGTAGCTAGCGCTAACTTTCTCTTGTGCATGCACACGCCCGCATCCCTCTCACCCTCCCTCGGCATTCTCTAGCTCCATCGCGCAAATTCGTCTTTTCACTTTAGATCGTTCACCCATGGTGTGTGTAGGCCCCCCAGCTCCTTCTTTACGACACACATCGATCGATATGCCTCTCTAGCCAGGTGTGCCTAGCACAAACACAAGCTTCCCCTCTTCTCTTGTCACCGTCCATGCCTCACTCCCACCACTCTTTTCATCGTTCTCATACTCGCACACTCCTCCCCCTGGATATAGTATGCCTCTCGTACCACCTCCTACATGCATCCCTCTCTCTCTATCCTTCTCCTCGTGCCTCATTTGCTTCTAACACACACATGCATGTATACCGATCGATCTCCCAACATATACCTAGGTCGACTTTAACTACCCCCCCATCGATCGACGTACCTCACAAGTTATGTCTCTCCTTTCTCTAACAAAGGGAGATTGATCTTCCTATGTAGTTACGTCTGCTTACCACAGCCACATCGTCCCCCCTCATCATTCGTGCATGCCTCCTGACCCGTCTCTCACACGCACGTGCACAGACAACAAGCAGCCATCTCCTCTCTTATTGATATTGCGGGCGTGCCCTCCGTTTGTCTAGCAAGCCTATCCCACCATTTGTTAGAAGCAACTCCACTACAACCCCCTCCAACACTCTAGCTCTGTCTCTCTCCCAACCTTATTCCTCTCCTGCACATATGCATGGATGCCGATCGATCTTCCTTAATACATTAATTGAGTTTCTGGACTTTTAATGTGCATAATCTAAATATGAATTGCATGCACATGCTCCAGTGCACCAAAGTGGGTTGAAAAATCACATGTGTGTCCTTGGTTGAATTTCTAGGTCCCATGGAAGAAATGAGAATGAAATTCAAACATCTGGGCGTCATGACTCGGCCGAGAACATCGAGAAACTTTGATTTTAAATTCATGTAAATCCAAAACTCGCCTGGAAATCATGAAACTTGGCATGGTGTCATGTCATGGCACTAACATGTTGTGGTAAAAAATTGGGCCGATTTGGAAGCTCGTGGTTCTAAGAGGAACGTGCCACCTTTGAGTGTGAAATGATATACGCTGCCCCCCTTGAGTTTCTTAACAAAGGCAACATAGAACTACATTAGTGCCCTGTTAAATTTTGGAATTATTCCCGGTTCGTTTGTAGTTTTTTATACATTAATTGAGTTTCTGGTCATTTAATGTGCATAAGTCAAATTTGAACTACAAGCACATGCTCTCGTGCACCAAAGTTGGTTGAAAAATCACATTTGTGTCCTCGGGTGAATTTCTAGGTCCCATGCAAGAAATGAGAATAAAATTAAAACATCTGGGCATCGTGGCTCGGCCGAGAACATTGAGAAACTTGGTTTTAAAATTCTTGTAAATCCAAAACACGTCTGAAAATCATGAAACTTGGCATGGATCTCATGTCATGGTAAAAAAATTGGCCGAATAGGAACAGATTTTGGTATAAGCTTCTTGCAAACCGAAGCTTCTCTCAAGAAGGCTCGTGGTTCTGAGAGGGAACGTGCCACCTTTGAGTGTGAAACGATATACGTTGTCCCCCTTGAGTTTATTTACAAAGGCAACATTGAACTACATGAGTGCCCTGTTAAATTTTGGAATTATTCTGGCTTCGTTTGGCCTTATTTACACATTAATTGAGTTTTTGGTCATTTAATGTGCATAATTCAAATTTGAACTACAAGCACATGCTCCCGTGCACCAAAGTTGGTTGAAAAATCACATTTGTGTCCTCGGGTGAATTTCTACTCCCTCCTTCCATCTATATAGGTCCTAATGCGTTTTTCGAGGCTAACTTTGACCAAACGTTAGAGCAATAATATATGATATGCAACTTACACAAAGCATACCTTCAAATTTGTACGTCAAAGGAGCTTCCAATAATATAATTTTCATAGTATACATCTCATGTGCTATTAATCTTGTCAATAGTCAAAGGCTGTCTTGAAAAACACATTAGGCCCTATATAGATGGAAGGAGGGAGTAGGTCCCATGCAAAAAATGAGAATAAAATTCAAACATCTGGGCATCGTGGCTCGGTCGAGAACATTGAGAAACTTGGTTTTAAAATTATGAAACTTGGCATGGTGTCATGTCATGGTAAAAAAAATTGGCTGAATAGGAACAAATCTTGGTATAAGCTTCTTGCAAATTTGAGCTTCTCTCAAGAAGGCTCGTGGTTCTGGGAGGGAACGTGTCACCTTTGTGTGCATAATTCAAATTTGAAATTCAAGCACATGTTCCAGTGCACCAAAGTTGGTTGAAAAATCACATGTGTGTCCTCGGGTAAATTTCTAGGTTCCATGCAAGAAATGAGAATGAAATTCAAAATTCTGGGCGTCGTGGCTGGGTTGGAAACATTGAGAAACTTAGTTTTTTAATTCCTGTAAATCCAAAACACGCATGAAAATAATGAAACTTGGCTTGGTGCCATGACATGGCACCAACATGCTGTGGTAAATTTGCAGTCCGATTTGGGAAGGCGCACACATTAACAATCAACAAAGTCATTTTGGAACAAGTGATGTCACGTTACAATCGGAAACACAAGTATTATTGAAACCGTGGGCGTTCTACTTACTAGTACCATTTACGTGCCGCCACGCGTCCCCATTTTTTATTAGCTAGGAGGCGCCGTGCAGGGTAACTATTTGAGTACGAGAGGCGTGCGATCAGACCCCTGCGCGTGCTTATCGAGAGGAGAGCCCTTTGACCTCCATCTGCCGTCCACCTCTCTCCCAATGTCTCCATTAATGGCGCCCGAGCCTCTATTTAATGGCGTGGCTATGTCTCACTCGACTGAGATTTAAGAGAGAAAAAAGAAAATCTGAAAGCATGGATCTTGTTGTAAGATCCGACGGACCTATATAGCATCTATTGCGACTTATAGCAAGACTGATGAATATATAAGGACGCGGCAGTCCGCGCAGGCCAGGTGCCCTCCCTTGCACTGCAGAAATCAATCGAACAACACATCAATCAAGAAACCTGCACCTTGCTCAATCAGCCGAACGGACGAGGTGTATTCGAACCTCATACACTGGAGGCGTCAAGGGGCAGAGGCACAAGGGGCAGTGGAGCACGGTGAGGTCCATTGAGACCTTAGAGAGCTCCATCGTCGGGTCCTGTTCGGTCTGCATGATCTCGCCCTCCTCGTGCACAACCATCTCTCGACTTGGGCCGGGGTATTACAAAGCTTTACCGCCACATATTTTATACTACTTCAAGGTGCATTAAATCAACACATGCAAGTATCAAAAGGAGAGTCACGGCATGCATGCATGCGTTGTAATTAATGCATCGGTAAACGCAAATTATTGAAATATATCGAGTGCAGTGCTTTGATGTGTCGCGTCAACTCGTACATCAACGAGAAGTTTGATTATCCTCTCCCTCGCGGACTTAACTGCACCTGCCTTTGGCTGTATGATAGGTTGGCCACACACCTGTTGGGCCCACCTGTCATACACGCAAAGGCAGGAGCGTCCCTCCCTCGCCCATGAGCGTGGTGGCTGGCAAGACTAGGAGAAGCTTTCGCTACACGCTCTCCCTCCCGCACGCGGTGGACATGCAGCAGTTCAATCGGTGTCAGATGGCCAGAAGCGTACTGTAGTACTCCTCCAGTGCAGTAGTACTCCATCATTGTTCGACTTCCCGAAGAGGTGAAGAGCCAAGCGCAGCCCGGACGCTCGTGTGGTAGTTTCATGTGTAGAGTAGTCTAGGATAGCGTGTACCGTGCGTGTAAGCTTAAAATCGTTGGGGTCGGCTCCATGCTATGTGGCCGTCTCGAGTTTTAAAAAAAATTAAAATAGTCTTCTGGCCCTACCTGACACCCTGGTGATTGTAGTTTGCACTCTCATCTGGTCAAGACAGGAATATATATTTTATTTTGTTTTTTTTCAAAAAGGGGGGACTCCCCGGCCTCTGCATCAGAACGATGCATACGGCCACATATATTTTAATTTGTGGTGGGTAAATGTTAGAGGTTGCAGCAAATATATTGTACACTGTGGGTCTTTCAGCCAAGTTTAGAGGCAAGCATGTGGGGCCAGTGCTATGATGTGTCGCGTCAACTCGTACAACGAGGAGAAGCTTGATTTTACTACACGCCTTCTCCCTCACCCATGCGCGCGGTTGCTCGCAAACGAGGACAGGCTTTTGCTTAGTAGTACTTCTACAACAAGCTATCCGTTCCGCTCGCGGTGGATGGACATGCATCAGTGGATTCGACATTGTAGAAGCAGTAGTAGTAACATCATTGTTTGTCTTCTCGAAGAGGCGAAGAGCCAAGCGCAAACCGAACGTTGCAGTTGCGAACATTGGAGCACGCATATAGCCAGGCTCTTCACTACAAAAAAAGACACATCCGTGACATTTTGGGCCGAACGATTTTTTTTCTGTCATACATAGATGTGGTGGGCTCCTACTTCTATGACAAAAAATCATCACAGAAAATGGGCTTTTCGTCCTTGGCGGGCCGGAGATGCAGCTGCATGACATTCTTTGGGCCGTCCATGATGGAAAAAACCGTGGTAGAAGCGAGGGCGAGGAAAATTTCGGGGAGTTCCCGGTTACGGTGGGAGGTCGGGGGCCGAGCGATGCACGTTTCTCTCGTACATGTACGCGCGTGTGTGCGAGGCGTTGGCTCTAACTGAACCTAAGCGAGGCGTTGGGCTCTAACTGAACCCGAGCGATTGCACTGCAGGCTACGCGTTACTGAACCCGAGCGATCGATCGAT
>NC_057796.1:410404750-410426885 GCF_018294505.1 Triticum aestivum
ATAGACGGTGGAGGGGTGCCCGTGGAGGGGTGGTTGAACAGGACCCCGTGGTGTGGAGGGCTGGATGAACAGTAGACGGTGGAGGGGTGCCCATGGAGGGGTGGTTGAACAGGACCCCGTGGTGTGGAGGGCTGGATGAACAGTAGACGGTGGAGGGGTGGTTGAACAGTAGCCGGTGGAGTAGCGTGCGGTGGAGGCTGGATGTACAAGAGCCCGTGGAGGCTGGAGGAGGTCGACGGTAGCCCGTGGAGGCTGGAGGAGGTCGACAGTGGAGATGAACAGTATCCCGTGGAGTCTCGTTTTGTGGTACGCCACACCCCTCCCGATGAACAGGACCACCGTTTTGACCGTAGGAGGTCCGTTTCGTCCGTTTTGCGGTACGCCACACCCCTCCCGATCGACAGGACCCCCGTTTCGACCGTAGGAGGTCCGTTTCCTCCGTTTTGCGGTACGCCACACCCCTCCCGATCAACAGGACCCCCGTTTTGACCGTAGGAGGTCCGTTTCCTCCGTTCTGCGGTACACCAGGCCTCGTTTCCATCGCCTGTTCCATCCAAGCCCTCCCGATGAACACGACCATGCATTCCGTTCCGACCCAGCCGGTTGGCTCCCACGCGTTCCGTTGCCTCCCGATGAACACGACACATTCCGTTGCCTCCCCATGAACACGACGCATTTCGTTGCCTCCCCATGAACACGACGACGACGAAGCTGTTTCTCCGTTCCGACCCAGCCATGCACACGAGCCCTGGCCGTATGTATGCGCGAGTAGGCGTTCGAGACCCTGCCCGTATGTACACATACGTGGCCGTATTTTCTTTCTTGCACCCTGGCCGCTGTACGTAGGTGTACATGCTACGTGCGCGCCTCTACTACAACACGTGCGCGCCTCTACATCCACCAGTATATATGTACGTACACGTTCGCGACCAGAATGACAACGCTATGTACGCTTCGACCAGGTGGGTCGCGACTGTCAGGCACTTCCTTGCCTGCGAAGATGTAGCTGGTGGGTCCCAGCAGTCAGGGGGGCGACTCATTTTTTTTGCCCGGACGCACTTCCTTGCGTGCGAAGATGTAGCTGGTGGGTCCCGGCAGTCAGGGGGAAACGTTTTTTCGCGAAATACAGTGGCCCGTCCGGTGGGTCCCAGCTGTCAGGTGGAGGAATCATTATTTTCCGCGTAATAAGGAGGCACTTCCTTGCTGCGGCCGTGGACCCAGCTGTCAGCCTCTCCACGTACAGTCCACGTCCGATGGAAGTCGTTCCTTGATCATGTTGACCACGCCGCGCCGAGAGTACCAGGGCGGTGGACGACGGCGAGGCCTAGGAAGGGGACGACGGGGAGCCGGGGAAGACGCGGCAGTGGAAGCCCGCGCGGAGAGGAGTACGAGGGTTCACTGGTTCGGCTGCGGTGTGAGGCTGCCGTCGCCGCAGGGCCTGGCCAGCGGTGGGAATAGTAGGGGGCGGTGAGGCCTCTGTGGCAGCACAGCCGGCCACGGGAGGCAGGAGCATGCGGCACGACCGGCGCTGCTTTGGGCGGCTGGAGCAAGAAGACCAAAGGTTGAAGAAGCACTACGGCCGTTGGATGGACATCGTACGGTCACTGGAGCTAGAATCGTTCATATTGACTAAAGTTGACAAAGGCCCCCGTCCCAGTCAACTTAGTAGGCCCACAAGTCAGCCTCCCACCATGGTGGGTCCCAGCTAGCAGGGGGAGTATTCATTTTTTGTGTGCGTAATAAGGAGGCACTTCCTTGCGTGCGAAGATATAGCTGGTGGGTCCGAGCTGTCAGCGGCGGTAACGTTTTTTTCGCGAAATACAGAGGCCCTTTCGGTGGGTCCCTGATGTCAGGTGGAGGAATCATTATTTTGCGCGTAATAAGGAGGCATTTCCTTGCGTGCGGCCATGGACCCAACTGTCGGCCTCTCCACGTACAGTCCACTTCAGATGCATGTCGGTCGTTGACCACGTTGACCAGGCCGCGCCGAGAGCACCAGGGCGGTGGACGACGGCGAGGCCTAGGAAGGGAACGACACGGAGGCAGGGAAGACTCGGCAGTTGTTTCCCACGCGGAGGGGAGTACGACTATACGAGGGTTTACTGGTTCGTCTGCCGTCGCCGGAGAATAACAGCAGGTGTGGGTGAGTAGAGGGATGGCTAGGCCAGCGATGGGAGTACGGTGGGGCGGTGAGGCCTGCGCGGCAGCAGAGCCGGCCGCGGGGAGGAGGGAGCAGGCAGCCCCGCTGGTGCTTGTTTGAGCGACTGGAGCAGGAAGAGCAGAGATTGAAGAAGCACGACGGCCGTTGGATGGCCATCCAACAGTCACTGCTTGTGCGTCAACCTTTTTTTAGGAAAGCCTCAAATCTGTGGAAAACAGCATACAACCCATCTGCCATTATTTCTAATAATTTACAGCCCATTTGCTAATTATTAAGGTTTTTTTGGAGCCCATATTCTTTTTGTTAGCATTACAGCCCATATTGTGGCCACGGTTAAAAAATTATACAAAATTTTGCATATTTCGGTGCGGTCCGAACTGTTTTTAATCCCAAAATTTCGACTCACATTCAAACTAATTTTAAAAATAAATGTATATCAATATAAAATCCAACAAATTCTCCACGCATAAAAATTAATGTAATTTAAAATCTCAAAATGAAAAAAGATATTTGAAACTAATTGCCGGTTTGATGTGTTTTAAAAATGTACAACCCATTTCTCATTACTGATGGGCCATTTTCTTGGCCAGCCAAATGAAAGCTCTCCTTGTCTTGAAACATTTGCAGCCCAACAGGCCTGACAAAGCGACTTACTTGGCAAATCATAAAAAACTGGGCTGTGGCCGTGGACCCAGCTGTCAGCCTCTCCACGTACAGTACTCTTCCGATGGAAGTCGTTCCTTGACCACGCCGCGTGGAGAGCACCACGAAGGTGGACAATGGCGAGGCCTAGGAAGGGGACGACGCGGAGCCGGGGAAGACGCGACAGTGGAAGCCCGCGCGGAGAGGAGTACGAGGGTTCACTGGTTCGGCTGCGGTGTGAGGCTGCCGTCGCCGCAGGGCCTGGCCAGCGGTGGGAATAGTAGGGGCCGGTGAGGCCTCCGCGGCAGCACAGCCAGCCACGGGAGGCAGGAGCATGCGGCACGACCGGCGCTGCTTTGGGCGGCTGGAGCAAGAAGACCAGAGGTTGAAGAAGCACTACGGCTGTTGGATGGACATCGTACGGTCACTGGAGCTAGAATCGTTCATATTGACTAAGTTGACAAAGCCCTCCGTCCCCGTCAACTTAGTAGGCCCGCAAGTCAGCCTCCCACCATGGTGGGTCCCAGCTAGCAGGGGGAGTATTCATTTTTCTGTGCGTAATAAGGAGGCACTTCCGGTGGGTCCGAGCTGACAGCGGGGGGGACGTTTTTTCACGAAATACGGTGGTCTGTCCGGTGGGTCCCAGCAGTCAGGGGCAAACGTTTTTTTTCGTGAAATACGGTGGCCCGTCCGGTAGGTCCCAGCAGTCAGGGGGAAACGTTTTTTCCGCGAAATACTGGTGGCCCGTCCGGTGGGTCTCTACTGTCAGGTGGAGGAATAATTATTTTGCGCGTAATAAGGAGGCACTTCCTTGCGGCTGCCGTGGACCCAGCTGTCAGCCTCTCCACGTACAGTACTCTTCCGATGGAAGTCGGTCGTTGACCACATTGACCACACCGCGCCGAGAGCACCACGGCGGTGGACGACAGCGAGGCCTAGGAAGGGGACGACGCGGAGCCGGGGAAGACGCGGCAGTGGATGCCCACGCGGAGAGGAGTACGAGGGTTCACTGGTTCAGCTACGGTGTGAGGCTTCCGTCGCCGCAGAATAACAGGGGGAGTGGGTGAGTGGAGGGATGGCCTGGCCAGCGGTGGGAGTAGTATGGGGACGGTGAGGCCTCCGCGGCAGCTTAGCCGGCCACGGGAGGCAGGAGCATGCGGCACGACCGGCGCTGCTTTGGGCGGCTGGGGCAAGAAGACCAGAGGTTGAAGAAGCACTACGGCCGTTGGATGGACATCGTTGACCACGCCGCGCCGAGAGCACCAGGGCGGTGGACGACGGCGAGGCCTACGAAGGGAACAACACGGAGCCGGGGAAGACATGGCAGTGGCTGCCCACGCGGTGGAGAGTACGAGGGTTGACTGGGTCTACAAGTACAGACTGATAACTGGGATGCAGCACGGATATTTTTTTATCGTGATAATAAGTGCATGCACTTGTTTCGAAAAAATTGGAGAACTGGGAATTCGAACGGCGGGTGCTTATGCTACCCATCAAATAAAAATCAGGTGCCTAAAAATTCGTTTCGAAACAAATGATTCAGCTTTATATCCACGTCGACCCTCAGCATGATGGTTGGAAGCAAATGCAAGTTCATACCAAAAGATCGTTAACAACAATACCAACTTGCGGACGACAAGGTAGTACAACTACCAATACCAAACTAACTTATAATCTTTTTACTCCTGGCCCTAGTGTTCGTCTGGTAGAAAATCTTGCAGAGGACCAGCTCCCGCTCCTTCTCTTGCTCCAGGTCCCCGAGGTGGTACTGGTGCATCACCCAGTTGGTCCTCTGCTGGTCGAAGTTCTTGTTGGTGTGCAGCACCAGAACCTTTTTTGCTGCCCGTTTGCCGGCCGTTGACCATCACCAGCAAGGTATTGTCGGTCTTGTGCCACATCGCGTGCATGCCGCACTCCAACTGTATCTTGCGACGCGTCCACGTGCCCCTTTTAAACGCCCTGGAATTGCACTGGAAGAAATGCTTCCTTAGGCCACTCAGTGTGATACCTGCAGTATTGTGGAATACAGGTTTTAGTGTACCTAGTTGGCATTTTCATAACATCTTTGGCATGTTGCAGTCACTTGTTTCACTTTTTATTAACTGTCAAATTGTAATTGCTTCACCAGGTCTGCGTCTAAAAAGAAAAATAGAGCTATAAACAAAGGAATATGTTTGTGCAAGTAGACGGCCGATCGGTGTCTTACCTGGAAGTTTCTCAGGTTGGGTGTAGCATATGCCGTGCTCGCTGTCGATGGTTGGTATGAACAAATCGATGAGGGACTGAAATCTCGTGCTGTCAGCACTCACTTTGGCCTCAAGGTGCTCGATCAGCTCCTGATCCGTGGGATCAAACTTGACGCCAGCCGGCAGCACCAGCCAATCCTTCTTCGACTTGCATCGGTAATTCCAGTTATATGGTACTCAATGTATGATCAATCGACTGTTTTAAGTGAATGATGAAAGATTTTGACAGATAAGTGGTACTCCAAATCTGAAGTCCAGAATACCCGAACACGCCGCCGGGATTCTTGTGTCACCTCACGCGCAGCGTGTTGTCACGTCAATTCAATGTGTGGACATGATGAATAATTTGACCAACGTATACTAGTACTGCTACTGTACTACTTACTAGTCGTATTTAGTGTCACAATTTACACATAGGTTTAACTAACAAGTACGCACTTATCAGTACATCCTACGCAGGTGAGTTAGGATGCACTTGATCCCAGGAAGGTATCTATCCTTCAAACCAGAGGAGTGGTTCAAACTAACAACAATACATAATATCCAACAAAAGAGGGTCATGCTACAGCAGCAGAATACATGGCTCAGTCTAGATATCAGCACGAATCAAGTTGTGCATATTTGTTGTTGGCATGAACCACATCGCCGCATGTCGGGTTTGCAAAAGCCATCCATCGCATGGAAGCTTGATGCCTTTCACACACTGAAGATTATCTGGCAACAAGCTGTGTCGACGAATCTCTAGATATGGTGATTCATGAAACCCATGGTATGATGTGTAAACACAGCCCCCCTCGCGAATGGAAGTTGCATAACACAGTAATCATCGCCGGTGATATGATCGATGATTGGTTGGATGATCGGATAATTGAGCCCGAGGAACAAGGAGTGGTTGCCGAGGCTGTAAACCCGCCTCCAGTTGAATACGCCTGGCCCAACGGAGCTGGGATCTTTATCGAACATGAAGCAGCCATAGCCATCAATATCACGAACGCCCCACGCATTGTACTGCATGTGGTTTGATGTAATGGTTTGGTCAATTTGGTACGTGCGAATGAGCATCAAATGACCGCCGTCAGCTGAACGAGCGATAAACCACCACCCATCGGCTGGTATGATTCCAGGTCCTGGAATCATGAAGGCCAGCGCATTTGCGTCTGCTGCAACAATTCAAATTGGAGACCAAAAGGACAAAAATAAACAATCATGTTCAGAGTATGTGTGGAATTAAGATTATTATAATAGTGACACATATCATAGACAGAGAATTGCAATGCCGTGGTCATAATCATACCCCAAGTTAAAAAAATAAGCCAATGGCTTTCATATTCTAGCAATATGTCATGGTTCAAACATCATGTAACAATGAGAGGTAAACAGCTATGACAGCACCTACTCATATTCTACCATACCACTTACTACTACTGTTCTGATATCAACTCTAAGCAATAACATGCGTTGTTATAAAAATCTTGTAAACGAGAGTAACATATAGCAATCATGATGTTATGCTCATAATATGTATTCTAACAATCATTAGATGCCAATTGTTCTCATATCAACTCTAACAATAACATGTGTGGTCATAAAAATCTAGGAAATGAGAGGAACATATAGCAATGATGTGGTTATAGACATGCTATGCATTCTAAATTTGTAAAAAAATGAACAGGCAGTCGTATTCATAAGGTAAAGATGAGATGAGATAGAACAATTACACGACGATAGATTCCACCAGTATAGGCAGCCAATCTGTGCGTCGACCGCGTAAACGATGCCATCGTGCACTATAGCATCAGACAGAAATGTTGCCTCAACAGGATTGACGATGAGCCATAACCATGTATGGCGACCGGATTCCAGATAGACTAATCCCATGTTGAACAAGGCAATGAGCTTGTAATCCATGTAGTCTTCTGATGGTGTGGGCACTTCGCAGATTACAACTTTCTGCAAACGGAGGTCGAGCCAAAAGCTTGACGCGTCTCGTGCGTAGAAGGCAGGAGTGTCCGGCGGGCCGCGAGGCTCGATGGCAGCGGTATCCAACGATGGAAGGGTGATCTCTCGCTGGGTGTAGATATCCACGAGACGCCACGGACTACCGGTGTGGTGGATGAGGACAATCCAGTTGGCCTTCATGCCCGCCCAGTAGTGGCCGCGCATGAAGGACAGGTGGATGGGTAGTGGTAGCATGTCGAGGGGCACCACGGCAACCTCCGTAGGATCGTCAAGTCGGTGTCTGGGCCACCTGCGAGGATCGTGCATCAGCAAGCAGGGTGTCTTGAAAAGAGCCGGCCGGTTGCAGACGAGTAGACGGTACAAAGACACCGAGCATGCGGCCAGACGAACGGTGCTGAGTAGGTCCATACGACTACAGATCTGCTCCAAGAGAACATCGGGGAGGGAATTCCAATCGCGGCTCTGCGTGTCAGTCGGTTCTGCCATTGGGGTTTTCGGTGCCCGCGAGCCAGCGGGGAAGTGGATTCGGGCGGGCGAGCGAAGAAGCTTCTCCTCGTGTGGCCGAGCAGTGAGCGGGGGGATATGGTACGCGTGAGCTACCAAGGAAGATGGCGCGGGCGGGCGAGCAGTGAGCGGGGGTAAATGGTGTGCGGCTGACCATGGGGAAGAGGGAGGAAGAAGAAGAGAGGAGGAAGAAGAGTGGAAGACGGGGAAGAAAGTGCATTCAATCTCAATTCTACTAGTACTACTACCAGGATATACCGTCCTTCGGAGTGTAAATAGTTACACCGATGACATGTGGGTCTACCACAACAGGGCCCATATGTCAGTTAATGGAGGACAGAGGTGCGTAGGCGTATTTGCGGAAGCGTGCTCTACTGGCAAACATGATGGCAGTACTGGGTAAGGCTGATTTAGTAACACCAACACGTTGGTTCAGCTTATTAATTACGTGTCCCATCTGCTGCAGCGTGTATTGTCACTTCACTGTGAAGACTAGTTGAATAGTTCTCTCTAACCGAGATGGGGAATAATGGATCGCGAGGACTTCCTTTCTATAGTATCCCTGTGCCTCTACGCTCACTTCACTCATTTTGCTCCGTACCTAGTCACTTGTTGAAATCTGTAGAAAGACAAATACTCCGTATTTGGGAACAGAGGGAGGCTTTTACTCCGTACTATTTGGGAACAGAGGGAGTATCACCATATGGAGGGAACAGAGGAAGCTTCAAATATGAACATGTCAATGGGAGGGAGTAAGCCCCATGCATGCATGCATGCAACATGCAACACCCACACGTACACATGGACGCACGCAACACTCACGCACCCATGCGGCACACAGCACACGACGCAACACACACGCTCACGCTCAAGTGCTCAACCTACTCCCTACGTCCGTGAAAGACTGTACATTTAGAGATTTACACATTGACCAGGGCATAATTAACGCCCAAAAGTAGCAGACTTATGTGTGCATGCGACCATTGAGATAAGAAGATTAAATGAAGGCCGTTGCATGCTGTAATTAAGGATAGACATGTAGCCTATACCTACAGCACAAGTTGGTGCATTAGTCAATCAATATCGATTTAGATTAAAGGCTAAATGCATTGGAAGTGTAGATGTACATCATGTACTACACTCTTTGTTTTATAGCCGATGTACACTCTTTGTTGGAAGACCGAGGGAGGACACGTGCATGCACTCACATACACAGCCAGGGCGGTTCGCGCGCAAGGGTTGGACTCGTGTCGCGCCTGCGTAAAGTTTTGTTTAACTGATTTCTTTGCTCTGCCAACTGACAGGTGGGACCCAGAAATCAGGTGACAATTTAACCAGTCAACAAAGTGCCACGTCGACTATGTGGCCGGTCAGTAGGGTGCAATACGGTGCTCTACGATGAGCTAGTGATCGTATAATCGCCACAAAACTATATGTAGTGACCGTAAAGAGCGTATTGTTACATACGTTGACCGCCAGTGTATTTTTCTTGTTTCAAATTAAGCCATATTAATTGGAAAGGACGCAGTATGGACTACTACTACTAGTACTAGTACTGCTTTGATGTGTCCCGTCAACTCGCCGAACGAGGAGAAGCTTGCTTACTACGCCTCTCCCTCGCTCACGCGCGCGGTGGTTCGCAGGACGAGGAGAGGGTTTTGACTACATCACCCTCTCCCTCTCCCTCGCCCTCGCCCTCGCGGTGGACGTGCAGCAGTTCAATCGGTGTCAGATTGCCAGAAGCATATTGTACTGTAGTATCATCATTGTTGGACCTTCCGAAGAGGCGAAGAGCCAAGTGCAAGGTTCACACGAGTACGAACTGTTGAACCTCCCGAAGAGGCAAAGAGCCAAGCACAAGGTTTTATAGGAGTTGTCCTAGTAGGAGTGTACTAGAACTATAGCGAACGATGCTACTGTATGATGCCGCCACGTCACGTATATCCAAAGTTGTGCCACCTTTTTTTCTCAAAGAGCGTGTTGGAGCCCGTGCAACAACCACACAAGTTGCACGTACACATAACACATTTACTAGTAATAAATTCTAAAGGACAAATGCCAGTATGCCACACAAGTTCATCTCCAATTCATGTGATAAATTTGTGCACGACTAGTCTACATATATTCACAGCGCTACCGTTCACAATTACCGTACTCCACTTACACGTTATAGATGGGCTACATGTCCTCCTCCAGGTTCCAGTCCCAGGTGTTCTTCATGGATGGCACGATCCATAGCGGTGGGCAACGGGAATCATTGTCGCAGCTTTCTAGTCCGGTTCCACACGATGGAGACTCATCCAAGCTGAAGCGGCATAAATCAGGGATAGCGTGTCCCAGCATGACGTTCATCCAGCGGTGCGCACTGAAGACACAACCATGCTTCATGAACGGCAGGCCTTTCGTGTCGTGCACGGAAGGTGGCATCCGCTTCACAATGGGGTAGCTGTCCCCGATGAAAAGTGAGTACTCTCCAAGAGTGTTCCTCGGCACCCACGTAGCATCACGGGGGTCAAACTCGGCGCCGTTCATCTAGTACACACGGCATCCCAGATCTGCACACATGGTGACGTACATAGTCAAGGTCCATGCATAATAATGTTGTGCTCAAATATGGCGGTCAGTAATACTGTGCAGCAAATAGTACTACTCCAGTATAGAGGAAGTAAAATAACCGGCTTATTATATATAGCCACTCTTGGCTACATGGATGAGATAGTAAGACATGGAAAAACAAAAATGGTGGCAACTAGTGGGTTCAAGTCTTCAAGGGCCTAGCTAGCTATACGCGTCCTCCAAGGGAAAAAGTACTCCTACTAGTACTACAAAGTATACTACTAGTACAACAATGAAAGAGAAGGCGAGAGGGTTAAAAAATGGAATACCTGGGTAGATGGTGACGGCCCGATCATGGTAGATTGTGTGACCATGTTGCACATCAGTGGTACCATGGGTAACGACTGCTAAGATAGTTGATCCCAATATGCCAAAGTCAGCTACAAGGTTCCAGGTTAGACCGAATCGTGGATGCAAATGCACATCCAGGATCGGCGATCTTATTTTGATCGGGGGATGACTGGTCCCTGCAAAATAATGGACCTGGCAAATGATGGTTTGTGCATTCCGTTTGTAATCTCCCGTACCGTAGGATGGCAACCAGATGAAACAAGTCCCCTGGCTTGTCACCGCAAAGATGCGGCCTAGATGGCGCACGGCGTCTTCGAACGTGTAGGGGTACAAATCTGCTGCCGCCAACATGCGCCAGCCTCTGCCGTTACTGCCTCTTGCATTGATGGCAATCCTTATGTCGAACACCGCGATGAGATAGTAATCGTCGTAGCCGCGTCGCTTTGTCGGCGGGTCCGCAATTGCTATCTTCTTCAATCTCATGTAGGCATCATCATACGTATTCAAGCCCAGCCAGTCCGGAAGGCCGATCCCAATGGTGGAGAAGGGGTCTACCGGAACGGCCGCACTGCTGTGGATGTTGTGCAAAATGATGGTGGTATCCGGCCGGAGGTATGCAAGCCAATCTTCGTTGGCACCGACCCAGACCTATATATAAGACGGTGGGCAGTGGAGAAATTACGGGATGGAAATGGAATAACTACGTACTACATGATCAAACTCCATTACTGACCTGCTCATCGGACAAAATCCGACTACCTCTCAACGTCGGCAACTCTAGCGGAGTCAACGTGCAACCATGGCCAGGGAGCGGTGGACTGTTCGAAGGATTGTCCCATAGAAGAACCTTCTCCTCGAGGACGCATGGAAGACCAACAAGCATGGCCTTTCCCAAGCCTGTTTAAGCAGCGTCTTGAAAAAGTTGGTGCAGGAAGCACCGAGTCTTGCGGCGGTGAGGACGTCGGAGCGGCGTGCGATTTCTCCCAGAGGATCGTCGTCCAAGGTCTCCCAGCCCCGACGAGGAGGAGAACCGCCTGGCGAATCCATGGGTGCAGCGACGAACTGCCTTCTCTTTGGGGGGAGAGGAACTGGCGAGGAGGAGATAAGAGCGTAGTAACCGCAGGGCCTCGTCCCTTCCAACTGTAGATCGTTCCTCAGCGAAGGGGTGAGGCTATTATTTACTACTAGTACTAGCATTATGGAACGTTATGGGATTGCATTATACTGTAAATAATAGCACTAGTAAGAAATTTTTGGCACTAGGTAGTAGTTTTTGGAGTGGATTAAGAAATTTTGGGTATGTTTTTGCCATTTTTTGTACACGCCAACTAGTGTCAAAAAACGTCTTACATTATGTGACGGAGGAGTACGTACTCGTACTGTAGCAGTACTAGTACTACTTTTCTTAACTAGTAGTGCGATGTACTGTACTTCTAGTCTAGTCTAGTATAGTGCACCAGTTTTGAACTCTTGAATCTCAGGGCCAAGGAGCTACAGTTGGAAGTGGAGGGTACTACTGTTCTCTAGAACCATCGCTGTACTATCAATGCAGGGGAAGTACACCTGCGTAGTGGCCTAGTGGGTACTCTCGGTGCTCTATTCAGCCGCTCCTCTCACGTAGCTGGCCTACTCAGCCGCTCCTCTCACGCACACACTAGCAACCTGTTTATCAGCGACGGTTACTGCGGGAGCAGAACATTTGAGTTATTTGATACAGCGAGACAAGGCTTTTCGCTTCCATTTGTGGAGGTGTAATGGATCTCGTCGAACTTTGTTAGTAGTTCCTTCTATATGAATGAGATGAAGCAAAGCTTTTGCCTCCGTTTCAAAAAAAACACATCAAGAGGAATTTCTTTTATAGTAGAGCCGATAATGGAGTGAAGTCCATGCGTGCAACGCCACAAGCTACAGAGTAGTAGTAGAGCACTTTACGTACAGAGCCATATTGCACAGTTCCCAATGCCCCGCCAGGCTTTTCCGGCTCCTCGGGCTTAATTGGGAGGCGCTAGTTTAAATATGCTACTAGCTGCAAGCTGCAAGCGAGGTGTGGCTAGGGCGAGCACGCGAGCCACGGGATGCTGGGAAGGAAAACCCGTTCAGATGGCTAGGCTGTCCAGTGCACCCAGATTGTGGGGCCGCACGTCCGTTTGACTTCAAAACTCAAACTACCCGTGTAAAATATTGGCTCGCAGCGAAGTGTAGTAGTACTATTTAAAAAAAAGGCCGCCGTGCGTTCGGCCGGGATCGAACCCACAAAACGAGGTATACACTCCCGCAAGCACTAGTAGTACTCGTTGGAGTACAACGCAACCTAGAATCGCCTTTTGTCGCTAGTAGTATGTACATTGTTCCTTACAAGAAACCCCTAATGGTTAATAGTATAGCCAGCTGCTGGCTATAAGCCAGTGCCATGTCATCTACAGCCCATCTTATAGCCAACATGTACAATAATAGATCAAAAGAGTGTACTACTTTTTTATTATGTGGCCCACTTCTCATTCTCACAAAGTGCCTAGGAGCACGTGCTAGAGGTGGCTCTTCACGAAGAGCCCGCTTACCTTCTCTCTCCTCTCCTCTTTCCTCCAACTAAGCAGAAATATACTAGTTTATTTCTTATAGCCCGCTGACTCAGCTCTATTGTACTTGCTCTAATAATGCAAGAAACCACTAAAATGCCAAGAAACTACTACCACTTGCATACGTGGCAGACTTAAGATAAGACTACCTTATCAACCATTGTACATGCTCTTACCAACAAAAATCCTCGAGTGACCTCCTACCTCCGGCCCGTCCACCTAGTCATCCTCGGCCATGGGACGCAGCTACCGCCGCTGGCAGAAGGCGAGCTCAAAACCGTCGGCGGTGCGGAGCCCATGTTGCGGCAGCCCGGATGCCAGCTCCGTCCGGCGCTCGCGGCCGCTAGCTAGCCAAGATAGCTCCGTCCAGCTGCTTGTCTGCAAGGTTTGCTAGCTAGATTGGCACGGCAGCGCGGCGGCTTGCTCGCGCGCGCCGCGCTAAGGCCAGCCATCTGGCTCGAGCGAAGGCCAGCGCGGCGGCTTGCTCGCTCGTGAGTCACGCTCGGGCCAGCCTGCCAACCCGTGCGGAGGCCAGCGCGGCGTCCGGCCCGTCCGGCGGAGCGGCGGCCAACTCGCTCATCACCGGCGCCACCGACGAACACGCATCAGTACTGTTTGAAGTAATGTTCAGGAAAAATAATGATTTGAGGGGGAATAACAGATAGAAGGTCAGATGTGGGTCCCTCGTGTCAACGGTCAAACAAAATGTGTTGGTTTAAGCTGCCTCTCAGCACGGACGTGTGGGCCAACCCTGTCATAAATGGGTTTAAACGTACCTAATCGGTAGGAGTACTAGGTAGTTTTTGGCGTGGATTAAGAAATTTTGGGTATGTTTTTGCTATTTTTTGTACAATAGATTCTTCCTAGGGCTGGTTGAAAGTGGTAGTTTTTTGTTAAATACTCTACATATTGTAAGTAGGAGTGAAAGTTAAGCTTTGGAAGCCAATAAGCAAGGCTAGTTACATAGTGCATATGTGTACATGATTGAAAGTAAATATTAACCATGAGTGACTAATATCTTGATGGAAAAATCGAAACTATGGAATACTAGGAAAAAATGCATGGTTGGAAATACTAGCAATGTTCATGTCCGTTGCAACGAATCATAATTAGAATAATACTTATTCACAAACTTGGTACAAAACACTCTAATTTTGATATACATATGTCACTAGAGATATTTATGTTTCAATTAGAATATATTCCTTGGGCTGTTTTGGTGAGGTCAGGGAGGGATGTGGTTGGTTTTAAGATACTAATTATGGGTTTTTCTACAAATTGGTAGACAAGTGGGATGTTGGTGAGAAAAGGCAACAACTTACCTCACAATCGTTAGATGTAGATCTAATGGTCAGAAACGACGGATGGCAGACACACCAGCATCACCAACTTAGTCTTGTGTAGGAGTACTAGCAAGATCCGTGCATTGCACGGAACATCAAGATGCATTTTTTTATAAAACACTTGTTGTGATTGACCCTTGCGGGAGTAATCCCATGTGTAAAAACTAATGATATCTCGAGAAATATGAGATAAGGTGAAGAGGAGTGGGGTGTGGTGGTGGTTGGTGGTCGGACTGAGCGGAGGCATGGGGATTGACGACGCCGGCAGCGGCCACCAGGCCAGTTTGTTCCAGAGGCTTCCTTTCTTAATTGCTCAACAATGAGGTTTGTTGGAGATAGGGATGAACGAGGGAAGGCCTTGTCTGCAAATGTGGAGAGGGGTGCGGGTATCTTTTAGTTTAATTTCCATCCGTCAGATATAGATCGGACGGTCTATATTGCAAGATGGCACATGTACCATCATCACCAACTCGGTTTTTTATAAGGGAAGAAATATAAGTATGGAGATACAAACGTATTATCGATACCTGCTTCCGTAAACTAGCATCTACATTCTATTCAACGCCTCGGCATGTGGGGCCTTAGCACAATGACTTCTCGACTGTGTAAAACAAAGATTTTCCCGTCGCCGACAAGGAGGGGGTGAAGGCGGCGCGCTTTTTGTCTTGCTCTAGTCCTAGTAGTCATACTAGGTGGTCTAAGCACGTGTAGATTTATTCTTTTTCACGTCTCGTGTTCGCCGTACTGCCACGACTGTTGATGAATAGACGGTAAGTTATTCACGGGGAAACCCTTGTTGAGCGTGTTTGCGAGAGAGAGAGACAGTGTGCGTGTGTGATATGTTAGAGGCTGAGGCAATGATAATAGATTCTTTGTGTCTATGTGTGTGGAGGATAGAGAGAGACATGTACATGGGGCTTTGTGTTGTGTAACGTGGAGACACATATACATAATTAGAGAGTGAGTGTGTGAGATACACATGCGGACATGAGGAGAGATGAGGATCCAAATAAATGGGTGTTTGTGTGTGTCTGTGTGTGTTTGTGCACACGTTTGTGTGTGAGAGGGAGAGATTTTATGTCGAGTAGAGAGACCACTGATGATGTAAACCTAGTATAAGGGAAGGGGGAATGGTGTGACATGTGTAGTAGCGAGATAGCACGGGTGCGGGCGGGGGGAGCAGACTATTTGGAAGAGACATCGAGTGTGTGTGTGGGAGAGGGGTGTGAGAGCGAGAGAAAGGGAGAGCTAGCGACGGAGAGAGAGAGAGAGAGAGAGAGTAAGAGAGGGGGCGAGAGGTGTCGTTTGTGTCCATAAATGGCATATAGATAGGGAGACAATGTTGATGTTGTCCGAAATTGGCCTATGAACGGAGACGCAAGGGAAGCGAGTCATCATGTGTGTGATAGGGACTTCATGAGAGATCTAGAATAGATGGTGTAGAGAACAATGTGCGAAATCGAGAACGATTATACATTAGGGAGCTATGCAAAGAGTCACGACATATATGTAAATAGGGAAGGAGCTGGGGCGGGTCCGCATGTGGGAGAGATAGAAAGAGGAGAGTGGTGCACAAGGAGACAAAGTGTGCTTCTTTGCAGTGGGGGTGGTGTGTGAGGTGAGTGCGCGAGAACCACATGACTAGGGAGATAGATGTTTGGGGCGACGTTTTGTGTGTATGGGAAATATACACTCTACATAGTGCGTGTGCTTGGGTAAGAGAGATAGCGGGAGACCTAGAGAGTGAGGGAAGAGATGTGTGCATGCCCGAGAGACAAAGTGATAGAGACCTATGTTGGGGTCCAGACTTTACAAGAGAGAGGGGTGTTAATGTGCTCGTGTGTTGGTGTTTGGGGGAGAGAACGACTTCTCTATCTGTGTGTGTGTGCTGGTGGTGGGGGGGTTGACTTCAGATAAAGAGCGAGGTGTCTATATTTGAGGGACTTTAGCGTAATTGAGATATTGTGCACTCATGGTTGATCAATTTGTTTCACAGTTTGTAATATGAGATAACGATACTTTTGAACATGCGTGATATACCTTGATGTACCAGAATTACAAACCTAAGATTGGAATTTTGGAATTCGACTCCATCATTAGCTTTTGTAATTCATTTAAACGGAGGTACATTTTTTAAGCCGGGATTTCATGATTTCAAATTCATATATCAAACCTAGAGATATACACATACGGGCATGTTCAAACTTTATAATCATCCACTTTATTCATACACATACACATTTTTGCTTTTGTCATCATATTTAGGATAAACACGTTTGGAATTTCATTTGAATTGGACCGTATGATGGTATTTGCTTGTAGTAGCTCAATGATCCATATTTGAATTGAATGGGCAATCTAAGTTTCGAGTTGGAGACATTGATTTTCAAAACTTGCACTTTTTTTTGCGTGCAAAACAAACAAATAGTCGGCCATGATATCATAGTCGGCCGTACGAGAGCAGAATACTTATAATTTTAGGCGCCAAAAGCTTTCAAACTTCCCGCTCACATCGAAATATCACGCGCCCGAAAGTTTAGCCCTGCGATATTCCTGTTTTACCCCTGCCACATGAACGAAAAAGGGCTGCTTTGGTAACTCCATTGTTTTCCCCTCTTTGCCCCCAACATTTTTCCCCAGAGCCCCTCCCCTTCCCCTCCCCGACCCCCCAACCACGGCAAGCCGTCGAATCTAGTCCTCCGCCGCAGCGGTGGACCACACACCCCGCCGGATCTACCTTCCGCACCTTGGAACCCCCAACTGCCAACTCACCACTTCACTGGAGCCGCTTCAGCGACTGGCTTGTCCACCGCTCCAGATCTCCTTGACCGCCATCATGGTCCACCGCACCGGATCTGCTTAACCGGCGCCCTCGTCCACCCCAGCGTAGGCCCTTCACTGACTCCCTCGTCCGCCCCTTCGCTGGCCCTTCATACAAGCCCTCCTCCGCCGCAACAGATCCGCCTCACCAAAAGCACTGTACAACGCGCCCGCCGAAGCCTTCGTCTACTGCACCGGACCCGCTCCACGGACGCCATATTCAACTCCACCGGCCCTGCTTTACCGACACCGCAGCCTCATCAGGTTATTTCGATTTTTACTCCTCCGGTTTTTCTCTTTATCGTGCAACTGTTCACTTACCACAGATGAGCTTTCTTGTATGTCGACAGGCGCCGCAACCGTAGCACCGGAGCCGCTTCAGCGACGGCGACAGCCGGCCCAAACTCAACCGCAACACGAGCACCATCGACGATCCTTAGCTATCAAGTATGACAACGATACCCATACACCGCCGAGAATCAGGTACTATTATCCAACGGCCGGCGCCTACGTTCACTTTCCTAGCATAAGCACCGCACCTTTGAATTTCTTCAGGGCATCATTCAGTTTTTCATGAGATGCGTTATTCTGCTTGCACCTGTAGGGCCATACTTCTGGCAGTGAACATGTTACATGTGCTAAATTACATACCAGTGCACATATAGTTAATATGCTTTAGTTTTGTTCTGATGCCACCTGTTGGTTCCATCAGACTGCTTAATGTTCTCTATGCTTAATTACACATCAGCAAACTAACATGTGGTTCCGCTGCTTTTTGTTCGTTTTACCCTACATTTTCTGATGCTAGCTATTACATCACTGCTCCGAGCCTCTGTTCATTACTTGTTTGTGTGTTCTTGATCTTCCCAAGTTGCATGACTAATTTCATGCTTCTATTAATTATAGAGCTGCCAACCCCATCAAGCAAAATATTTGTTCTTTTGGGGCTGGCACCTCGAACAAGCATAAAAATATAGGGAAGCAGATATATTGTCGTGTATGCACACACCCTTATTTCATTAGTTTAGATGAACCATTGATGATCAATTCGGACCAGTGCATGCGATTAAAATCAATTTTACCTAAATAGATGGTGCCGAATAAACTACAACAACTAGATTTGCAACCACGGGATGCTGACGATATCTTCAAAGAACATTGCAACAGCGGCTAGGCTTCACAGCAACATATGGTAAGCCAGTGTGTTTTAGTACATGTGAAATGTAATGCGAGTGGGTTGCTTTCTTGGCTTGTGCCCTCAACGTGTAATCCTACCGAATTACAAATAGTTCAGTTGTCTGCTTTGCTGTATTGCTTGATTTGAATGCTTATTTGTTGTTACGCTATACCTGAGTTGGCCAATATGTTAGCAGTGCCTGCTGTACTATCGTAAAGAAATGCATGCCTATTTCATTTGAGTCCTTAACTTTTCCTCTCAACTTCATCACAAGACTGTCTTCGTAGTTTATATGAGGCCACACTGTTAGGTGCTTTCTCAGATTATTTCAACTGCTTAGATGCCTTGGCAACTTAAATATAGCGGTTGTACACTCCCTTTCAACTAGGGATGTCAACTGGGTCCCGTTTAATCCCGATTAAAGTCCACCAGTGGTATGATAGTTCAAAAGAGTTTTTGTTTTTGAGGAAAATGAACTAGGGAGGTAGCAAAAACTAACTAGATGGGACTGGCGGATGTCGTTTATTTGCCACTTACATCCCTAGTTTCATCTTACCATTTTAATTTCTTTTCGGCTGATGCTGCTTCGAACCATTTAAATATAGTTTGTCATGCTCAGCAATAATTCGTCCGTCCTTTACCATGTTGTGACGCCCCCGATTTGACCGTACACTAATCATGCACGCAAATGTGTACGACCAAGATCAGGGACTCACGGGAAGATATCACAACACAACTCTAAAACATAAATAAGTCATACAAGCATCATAATACAAGCCAGGGGCCTCGAGGGCTCGAATACAAGTGCTCGATCACAGACGAGTCAGCGGAAGCAACAATATCTGAGTACAGACATAAGTTAAACAAGTTTGCCTTAAGAAGGCAAGCACAAACTGGGATACAGATCGAACGAGGCGCAGGCCTCCTGCCTGGGATCCTCCTAACTACTCCTGGTCGTCATCAGTGGCCTGCACGTAGTAGTAGGCACCTCCAGTGACGTAGGTGTCGTCGTCGACGGTGGCGTCTGGCTCCTGGGCTCCAACATCTGGTTGCGACAACCAGATAGAAAGGAAAGGGGGAAAAGAGGGAGAGAAGCAACCGTGAGTACTCATCCAAAGTACTCGCAAGCAAGGAGCTATACTACATATGCATGGGTATATGTGTAAAGGGACATATCAGTGGACTGAACTGCAGAATGCCAGAATAAAAGGGGGATAGCTAGTCCTGTCGAAGACTACGCTTCTGGCCATCTCCATCTTGCAGCAAGTAGAAGAGAGTAGATTGAAGTCCTCCAAGTAGCATCGCATAGCATAATCCTACCCGGCGATCCCCTCCTCGTCGCCCTGTTAGAGAGCGATCATCGGGTTGTATCTGGCACTTGGAAGGGTGTATTTTATTCAGTATCCAGTTCTAGTTGTCATAAGGTCAAGGTACAACTCCGGGTCGTCCTTTTACCGAGGGACACGGCTATTCGAATAGATAAACTTCCCTGCAGGGGTGCACCACATAACCCAACACGCTCGATCCTATTTGGCCGGACACACTTTTCTGGGTCATGCCCGGCCTCGTAAGATCAACGCGTCGCAGCCCCACCTAAGCACAACAGAGCGGTCAGCACGCCGGTCTAACCCTATGCGCGTAGGGGTCTGGGCCCATCGCCCTATGCACACCTGCACGTTGCGTACGCGGCCGGAAGCAGACCTAGCCTAGTGGCGTTCCAGTCCAATCCGGCGCGCGCCACTCAGTCCTCCCTGACGTCAAGAAGGCTTCGGCTGATACCACGACGCCGGGATACCCATAACTACTCCCGCGTAGATGGTTAGTGCGTATAGACCAAATGGCCAGACTCAGATCAAATACCAAGATCTCGTTAAGCGTGTTAAGTAACCGCGAACGTCGACCAGGGCCAGGCCCACCTCTCACCTGGGTGGTCTCAACCTGCCCTGTCGCTCCGCCACAAAGATCCACTTGCGGGTACTCCTACGAGCCGACCCGACTTTAGTCATCACATGTGTCATGTATGTAGTATATAAGTATATACCCGTGATCACCGCCCGGTGATCACGGCCCGATAGTATAGCACAGCAGACGGACAAGAATGTAGGGCCACTGATGGAAATCTAGCATCCTATACTAAGCATGTAGGATTGCAGGTAAAGGTAACAACAGTGGTAGCAAGGATAGGCTATGCATCAGGATAGGATATCGGAAAACAGTAACATGCTACACTACTTTAATGCAAGCAGTATAGAGAAGAATAGGCGATATCTGGTGATCAAGGGGGGGGGGGCTTGCCTGGTTGCTCTGGCAAGTAGGAGGGGTCGTCAACTCCGTAGTCGAACTGGGCAGCAGCAGTGTCGGTCTCGTAGTCTACCGGAGAGAAGAGGGGGGAAAAACAGTAAATACAATGCAATCATAAGCATGACGATGCGTGACATGACAATGAACAGTGCGAGGTGTGTCCTAACGCGACAGTAGGTGGTACCGGCGAAGGGGGGGGGACATCCGGGAGGTATTCCCGATGTTTCGCGTTTTCGGACAGACGGACCGGAGGGGGAAAGTTGCTAGTTCGATAGGTTAGGGAGGTGTGGTGGACGAACGGACTGCGTATTCGGATTCGTCTCGTCGTTCTGAGCAACTTTCATATAGAAAACATATTCATCCGAGTTACGGTTTAAAAGATATGAATTTTCAAAGATTATTTGAATTTCTGGAATTATTTAATTAACAGAAAAGGGATATGACGTCAGCATGACGTATGAGTGACGTCAGCGGTCAACAGTCCGGTTGACTGGTCAAAACTGACACGGGGGACCCACCTGTCATAGACAGTGGGTTAACAGAAGATTAAACTAATTAATTTTTAGTTAATTAACTACTGGGCCCACCTGTCAGTGAGTGATTAGATTAATTAATTATTTTTATTTATAAAACATTTTCCTTTTCTTTTCTTTTTTTTTATTTTTGCGGCGGGGCCCGCATGTCAGTGGCTGGGCCTGCCCAGTCAGCACGTTGACTGGGTGGACCCAGTCAACGGGGCCCACGGGCCCACTGGCAGTGGCACTGGGGGGCCCAGGCCAGCCACGTCGGCGGCCGGCGCCGGAGCAACTCCGGCGACCAAAACAGCGGCGGCCCCTCGCCGGAGTTGGCCGGAATCGCGCTACGGGGCTCGGGGAGGAGCGGGGCTAGGCCCATTCGAAAGGGCTCGCAGCGCCGCATCCAGGGGTGGCCGGGGCTTCGCCGGACTTGGCCGGAATCGGCGCCGGCGAGCGGCGGAGGCGGCGGCGCGCACGGGTGCCCGACGGAAACGAGGCTACGGCGGGCTATCGAGCAAGCGGAGGGGCTGGGGGGCATCTACGCGAGGTGGGGAGTGCAACGGGCTTGAGCCCGTGACCATAAGGTCACCGGAGACCCGCCGGCGGCGAGCTCCGCGGCGCGGCGTTCGGGCGCGCGCGGGGAAGAAGCTAGGGGGCGCGCGAGAGAGAAAGGACAGGGGAGGAGGGGGGAAGAGGCTCACCGCGCGGCACACGGAGGCCGGTAAGAGCTTAGGAGCAGCAGGTCGGCGCCGGGGAAGGAGGGGGTCGCCGGCGTCCGAAGTTGAAGGCGAGCTCGGGGAGGCCGTTGCAGTGGCTCCGAGCTTCAACGGAGAGGCGGAGGTGGTGTAGTCGAGGGCGGCGACGGCGTATGACACGGCGAGGTGGCGATTGGGGCACGGTGGCCGTGTGAACGACGGGAACGGCGGCGAGCGCGTCGGGCGTGGGGAAGAAGAGAGCGGCGCGGATCTGGGGGGGGAGAGGGAG